>NC_089223.1:116756525-117057150 GCF_963924675.1 Phocoena phocoena
CCCATCTCTGAAATTCCACCCACTCCCTGATTCGATATTCCCCCAAATCCCTGTATAGAATCAGTTCAACATTATGCTCAGAGAGGATGTATTTAAACAGCATAGTTCTCCCTTACTTAACAATACATTCAGCAGTGTGTGCGTGTGTGCGTGCATGTGTGTGTGTGTTTCCAGAGATTAAGTGGTGGTATCATCCTTTGATATCACTAAAGTTAAACATGTGCCATTGGTTGGGAAAACCATGCTAAGGAATTTTAAGAGGTGTGGCAATAACTAAAAGACAAAACTTAGACTGACACTGGGCCCAGCCATGAAGGACAGCCGTACCTATTCCTAGTCTGTGCTTTTAGGAGTCGCTTCCTGATTCTGACTCCAACAAGCCTCTTTATTTTTTTTTTTATTGAAGTATAGCTGATTTACAATGTTGTATTAGTTTCAGGTGTACAGCAAAGTGATTCATATATAGAGATATATATATGCACATGCTATGTATATAAGATATTGAATATCTTGTAATATTGTTATTTATCTATTTTATATATAGCAGTGTGTATATGTCAATCCCAAACTCCTGATTTATCCCTCCCCCTCAACTTTTGCCGTTTGGAAACAATAAGTGTGTTTTCTAAGTCTGTGAGTCTATTTGTTTTGTAAACAAGTTCATTTGTACCATTTTTTTAGGTTCCACATATAAGTTATATCATATAGTATTTGTCTTTCTCTGTATGACTTACTTCACTTAGTATGATAATCTCTAGGTCCATCCATGTAGCTGCAAATGGCATTATTTCATTCTTTTTTATGGCTGAGTAATATTCTATTGTATATATGTACCACTTCTTTATCCATTCATCTGTCCATGGACATTTAGGTTGCTTCCATGTCTTGACGATTGTAAATAGTGCTGCAATGAACACTGGGGTGCCTGTATCTTTTCGAAGTATGGTATTCTCTGGATATATGCCCAGGAGTGGGATTGCTGGATCATATCATATGGTAGTTCTATTTTTAGCTTTTTAAGGAACCTCCATACTGTTCTCTACAGTGGCTGTACCAGTTTACATTCCCACAGTGTACAAGGGTTCCCTCCAACAAGCTTTTTGACCTTGTGCAACTTATTTAAATTTTCTTAGCCTTTCATTCCTCATCTGTAAAATAGACATGATACTATCTGTGTTAATATGATTTCTAAATTACATAATAATGGTGTCATAAATGATAGCCTATTCAAAGGTCGGTAAATACTATTCACTCTGGGAGCATAAAAAAATATAGAAAGAAAAAATAAATCTTCCTCCCTGTCCTCTTTTCTTCCTTTCCATGTTCCCAAGTGCAATAAATATTATCAGTTTTGGTGTTTTCTTCTAGCTGTATTCCTATACTAACATATACATGTGTGTATTATTTTTTAAACAGCACACATATTATGCATCCTGTTCTATGTCTTTTATTCATTTTAGCATAGATTTTAAGGCTTATTCCATACAGTATAGATAGAACTGTTTTGTTACCATTTAATGGCAACTTAGCACTCCACATTACAGTGTTTCATAATTTATTTAACTTATGATCTACATGGGCATTTAGGTGGTTTCCAATCTTTTGCTGTATCAAAAGTTAATAATGAAGTTAATGAAGTTAAGATTTGCACACGCATTGGATATGTAAACCATAAGAATAAATCTCAAAGTAGAATTGCTGTATAAAAGAATATATACATTTAAAATTTTAATAGCTATTGTCAAGTTTTTCTCCATAGAGCTTTAACCAACTCACACTCCCATCAATAAAACAGTATATCTCCTGCCAACATTTTTACCAATTTTGTTATTAAAAACGTTGTCAATCTAATAGGTGAAAAAAAGTGGGTTTTGATTTAATATTAATTCACATATTTATTAGGTATAAAGTTGACTGTCTTGTCTTTTGCTTAAAAAATCATTTTTATTTTCTTCTACAAAATCTGGCCATGTTATTTATTCATGTTTTAATTGCCTTTAATAGATTTGTAGTAGTTTTCTGTATATTTTGTAATTAGGTCTTCCTCATATATAGGTCTTTTGAGGTGTTTATAGTATTATTTTAAGAAGTTTTTATGTATTTTATCAACATCTTATGGCTTTAAAATTTTTACATTGTTCTCATCTGAAATAATATTTAGCTTTTCAGATGAAGCTCTTGGTTTTTCCAGAAATGCAGCCATATCTTCCCCAATTGTTGATAACTGTACATCACCTTTACATTTAGAGACCCCCTTGTTAAAGAAATGTACCTTACTCTGGAATATGTGACGATTTAGAGTTATTACTCACTCGTCCTGAGGGTGGTGGTAGCAGAGTGAGTCTCTGTGTTGGCAAGTACCCTGTCTTTGTTAATACATCCTAATCTTGTATTAAGAGGTCATTTATCTGCAGAGAATCAGAGAAAGCACTTGTCATATAAGATTCATACAATTATTCTTTGGGTAAAATTCCTTACACTATGTCAACAAAAACATTTATTTGGGGCCACTCCTCTAGATATGGAAAAAGTTTATCACTCTGAGACTAGAGAATGTCATAAAGATATCTTTCCTTCTGTGAGGAAACGTGAAACACAAAACCAGCAAAATTTTTCAGTTACAAAAAAATACAACAACATCAGAGAGAGCTCCAGAACTGCTGGTGGACTTCACTATGTGGAACCTGGGAAGGCCGGCAGGGGGAGTGAGGGGTAAAGTTTTGTCTGACCCTGGTTTTCTTTGAGTGATGTTTGTCTGAGGAGGGTTGGGTGGCACTGATGAAGATTGTCAGATCACTTATTAAAAGTCACCAGTCAAAACACTCAATAGGGGCTTCCCTGGTGGCGCAGTGGTTGAGAGCCCGCCTGCCGATGCAGGGGACACGGGTTCCTGCCCCGGTCCGGGAAGATCCCACATGCCCGCGGAGCGGCTGGGCCCGTGAGCCATGGCCGCTGAGCCTGCGCGTCCGGAGCCTGTGCTCTGCAACGGGAGAGGCCACAACAGTGAGAGGTCCGTGTACAGCAAAAAAAAAAAAAAAAAAAAAAAAAAAAAAAAACACTCAATATCTTTTCCCTTTGAATTTCTACCAGAAAGTAGAACTGTACATGCCACTTCTTTTATTCCCTTCATATTCCACTTCTAGACACATAACAGATGCTCAATGAATAATTATAGATTAGCCAGGGATGATGATGACTTGTTTATCTCTCTGTCCCTCTCTCTCTCTCATATATATACATATATATAATATAAAATATATACGTGTATATAATATACATATACGTATATATTATGTATATATATATACATAATGTTGGAATTGAAAATCATGCAAAATATTATCTTGCTCCACACATAGCTTTTTGGACCATACAGATAAAGCCTAATCTATGTGGCTAACAAGGTTAGTGGCAGCATGAAAATTAGAATCCCAGCACTAATCATCCAATTTCTATAGTCAAATCATTATAATATAATTTGGTTTTTAAAAAGGAATTTTTAAAAATCCTTAATTCATTTTAAAGAAAAATATCTAATATTTCTAGGGTCCAACTCAAGTCTTAACTAAATTTTTACATAAGTGGGGATAATTTCATGACCAAAACCTGTGTTTTGAATGTCAATATATTAAGCTGTTCTCTGGCATCTCCCATCCCTCCTCATAATTTTATCAGGCTTACAAGTATTTGCAGAACTTGGTTTGATAATTTTTAAAAACAGAATGGACTTGTAAATCACGCTATCTTGGAACTGAATACCTGGAGCCAAATGTAAAGCTGGCAAACAATGTTATACAATTGAAATTGTGCAGAAAATTAAAACAGCATAAATATATTAGGATGCTTTTGCAACAAGTGAAGGAATTGGTCCCCTCTCCTAATGCGGTTTGCAAAACGGTTACTTATACACCTGTCTCTTCCTCTGTCCTCCCCATAACCACAAGGCAAAACTCAGCAGGATATGGTTTTTCTGATTGATCTCTGCCCTGTAAAGGCTCACTGCTTCCGTTCAAACACAGGCAGTGAGGCCCTGAAAAACAGTAGCATCGAGAATAGGTAGATATTCTGTGGAAATATTCTGTAACTTTCCCAAGAAAGTGCAAGAATACCTATAATGCAGGGAGAAAACTTTTTGTACCCATAGCTGACTGATCTAGTTTGGCCTTTAGGTGGCCTTGGGTTAAAAGAAAATAGATTGAGAAAAAAGAATATGTTGTCAATTTGAATTATTCCTTTGCTAACCACACCATGAACAGGAACTATAAAAGTTTATCATCTGATAAATTTTCCCCTTTCATTGACTTGTACACCCAGCCTTAACAGCCATTGTGTTCTAAGCTATTGGCTCCAAACTGTTAGAAAGCAAAGAAAGTGCAGGCAGAGGCACAATGCTTCGCATATGGTGCAACCCTTGTGTTTCAGCAACTTCACATTTGCCAAGAGCCTTCCTCAGGTGGCTGTCAATGCTTAATAAACACAGACTGAAAACATCTGTAACTCTCCTCTTAGTGCTTCCTATAGCAGTGCCCAAGTCCCCTCTATGAGCGCAGGGTCTACAAAAGATAAAAGTTGGCATTAAAACAAAATAGGACAAAAGGAAATCCAAAATTTAGTTAAAGTGACACTAGTTACAGTAAGCTGTTCTGTTTTCTTTTTCTATTCATGGTGATAGATGTACATGGCTTCATGACATGCCAGAATATGGGAAACAATATGCCAAGGTTAGGAACTCGTTCAGCCATTTCACAAAATTGTTTAAAAACCTATTATGATACTAGGCATAATGATATGTACTAGGGAAACGATGCTGGTAATGTACCTGTAGAATGAAAGACAAAATTAACTAGTCCTCACAATGATCTAATGTCATATTGTCAATCTGACACAGGTTGATGCTAAACTAATTTTTAATTAAAAACTAATAATGATAATAATAATAACCACAGTTCACTGAGTGATCAGTGACCTAAATATTGCGTTTAGTGAGATATATATGTATATATTCTATATCAATCCTTATGTAACTTCATCCTGCTTCCACAGCAAACTATGTCAGTGCACAATATCATCCCAAGATCCTCTTCTATCAAGAGTAGCATAACCTTATTCCCTGACATGTCCCCTAATACCTCCCAGACCTTAAGTGGTCCCACAAGTGATTTCTGTTTATTCTCCCAAGTTTCGCATGAAGGGAGAGCTTACACACTGCCATTCATAGTCAGAGGATTCCCCACAGGTAACTTGTGTTGCTATGCTATCAGAGGAGTCCCCACAGGTAACTTGTGTTGCTATGCTATCACCTTCCACAAAGACAGAGCAAAAGATGACCAGGACATGAAAGTTGCGATGGGAACTCACAGTTGCATCCTGGTACAGAGCTCTACATGCCACTCAAATTGTGAAAGAGATATGTATCTTATGCTTCAATAACGAAAAAGGAGGAAGAAAGGATATGTGAGCAGAAAAGGAAAGGAGGGCATCATACCAAGATAGGCTCCAAAGTATTGCAGCCCTGTGATGATGAAGCTCTTGCCCAGCCAAACACTATGGCAATCCCTCAGAGACAGGGGCTCTGTCAGGGCATCTCCCACCTGCATATACTGATCCTGGTGCAAGTCAGAGATTCAGTGATGGTTCATTGAGATCCAGGCAGTCTGCAGAGCTGGGACACCAACTAAGTCACCTCCTCTTGGTGCCCCTCCTCTTTAGTGCCTCTTAGTCATCTTGGCGCCCTCCCATTGCATCTGACATCACAGAAACCTGAGGCTCAGATAGGATACATATCCCAGCTCTGAAGGGATGCAGATATGGAGGAGATTGGCTAAGTAGTGTCCAGTGTGCTCGAGGGGAAAACCACAGATATGCTTTAGAACAAGTTACTATACTCCCTTGAGAAGCAAATGAAGGGTCCGTTGGAACCGTCCAAAAGCTGTGAGGATGGTCCAATCAGACATAGAAAACGACGGTGCAAGTAGGGAGTGGACAAGGGGGAAATACCTTTCTTGGGAAATATGAGAGTCTGACTCGGCTTCCCAGGGCTGGAGAGAAGTTTGCCCCTGGATAACGGTGAACTATTCCATTCACCCCCAGCAGGTAACACCACTTTGTTTATAGGTCTCAAAATTCAGGGAAATGGTTTTCAAACTGCATTCCAGAGAGCTGTACGGCTCAGAGAAGGTGCCTCAAGGAGCGGCCAGCAGGGATTTGGCAGGGTCAGCTATTAAGACAGGGAGTCTTGGGGTTTTCACTCCTGTTCCCAACAGAGCAGCTCCATTCTGTATGTTTTACACATTGGGATTTCATATTTGGAAAAACTGGCTCAACTGTTTCAAGAATTTTTGACAACCATTGGCTTAAGGACAATGTCATAAAAGTTTTTAGAAACGAAAACATAAATCCCTTGACACATTTTGTTAATGTGTTCTGCATATAATTTAGCACAGTGAGTCATTCCAGCATCCCAAGATCTTATTTATAAACCACTTGACAACTGTAGGTTCGTAGAAGTTAAACTTATCTGTTTCTACAAAGAGATACAGAGAGAGAGAGAGAGAGAGAGAGAGAGAGAGAGAGAGAGAACTGGTCCTGTTCCTGCAGAAGATTGTGAAGTATGACGGGATTCTCTCTATTTTGAGCAGTGTGTCTTACAACAGAAATATGAGGTAACGGAGAAGTGAGGGAAGGTGGGTGGTTGATTTAAATGTTTAATTGCAGCCAGTGAGGGTTTTGCTGTAACATATAAATTGTGAGTCCTTGTAGAGATATACTAAAGAGTGTCTGACCACGCTGAGAGTAAAAGGGAACTCTCTCAGGAATAGAATTGTGAAGAATGGTAGTGTGAGAACTAAACTGTGACGAACTGAAGGGGGAAAGGATCTGAGTTCAGAGCCAGGAATAGCCATCTGAGGATAAAGGAGAGAGAATAATCTAAAATGTTAAAACTGATATGAGTTGGGTTCATACAGGATTACCTCAAGTCATGATAAATTTATTGTAAAGATAAAAACATACACAGGAGGACCACAGGAATCTCATGGCAATCCTGGAGCAGAAAACGTCACAGAGACTGAAACTCAGAAGTGGAGACTCGGACAGAGTTCTAGAGAGTGAATGGATTTTCTTTTTACCTGGGGGGCAGAAGTTTATTGCTTCTCTGCTGCCTGATATTCAGCTCCTGTCTGTCTCTGTTTTCTCTCCTTTTCTCTCCTTAGCGTATTTCCTTGTGGTCTTCCTGTCCCACCACTTTCTCTGAATGCTTTTTTCAACTTCCGCTTCAACTACCTAATCTCCTGGTCCATATTTCCAGTTTAAATTCACAAGAGTTTAATTTGCTCAGCTGATCCTTGTTTGGGCAGAGTTTTCACATGTCAGATCGCCTCACGGGTAAGGCTGTGGATTGGCCAGGTGCCCACTCCAGATCAGATGCTCTCAGTGAAGCCTGGGGGTTGATGTGGTACAGACTGTGGTCACCCCGTCTCTGGGATGATTGAGACCTCCTTCCTTCGCAGGGGCTGTAGATGAGGCACTTTCCCTCATGAGGATTAACAGCATGGCCAACTGGTCTAATACAGCAGTGGTGGGAAACAGAGAGAAATAGGGAAATAGATTCAAAAAGGGGAGGGGAGGAGAAAAGGGAGCATATCCAGAGTGTTCCACGGGAGAGTACAGAGATGTGGCCTCCTAGGACCTACATAAAAGCCCAAGAAAGAATGCATTAGCTCTAAGGAAAACTTTAAAATACAGTCCTGAATTGCTAAGAATGTGGCATATAAAAGAGGCTCCAGGAGATCCCTAGCCCCTTCCATCATGCGAGGCCACAGCCAGAGGGTGCTGGCTGAGAACCAGGAAGAGGGCCCTGCCCAGAAGGCAACCATGCTAGTGCCTTGATCTTAGACTTTCCAACCTCCAGAACTGTGACCAAAAAATTTTTAGGAGCCACCCACTGTGTGGTAGCTTATAATAATAGCCCAAACAGACTAAGGCAGTGACCACATAACACATGATCCATTTCACTCCTTTATGTACTGTCTCCAGCCTCCACCAGCTCCTTGAGGGGTGGAGAATTTTGCCTATTTGTTCATGGTTGTATTTCCAGTGTTCAGAACAACGCTCTGCATATAGTATTCATTCAAAAACATTTGCTGAATGAATGAATATTTGATATATATTATTTTCTAGTTAATATATAATATCGAAAGTTAAAAAGAGGAAACAAATCTGCAAATAAAAAAGAAACTTTAAGATTCTGCTTCAGTAAGAGATCATCGTAATAAATGTGTGCTAGAGTTATGATCAATGGGTAGCAAATTCATAGAATGGTATCATTCTTCCTACTTATCTTTAGAGACAGAAAAATGTTGAACTTCTCCAAACTGAAACACATTGTTCACTTTGGGGCATAACACAACTTGGCAACAAACATCCTGCAAATTCTTCGGTGAAAAATAGTGCCAAGTAATTGAGCTAAAAAAAGTTTTTTAATTACAAAAAAAAAATGAGTTGCAGAGGGTTGGAAACAGTATCACGGTTTTTAAAATACATTTGGAAAGCTGACTCTTTCATATAAATTACATGGTAAGTGGAATGACTGTGCAAATTCTTACATAATTCTAAGACGCTTTCCATATTATTCTTTAAGAAAAAAAAATACCAATACCATTCAAGTACCAGAATATTATGCAAAATGAATAGCTTTAATAAAAAGGCAAAAATATACTGTCTTGCAAGAATGCTTGTCTGGCTGGTCTAAAAACACTTCATGAGATAATAGCACAAAATGACATAATCAACTCCCTCTAAAGCTAACATTTATGTCCAAAACAGTATAATATGGTTTTGTTTATTTAGAAAAGTAAAAAGTAGTGATACTTTCCAAATTTCTTTTCTAGCATCTTTAAAAAAAAAAGAATAGAATATGAAAATAAACAAGTGCACACGAGTAGGATAAATAGTAAAACTGATACAACTGCAGAAAGATGAAATGAGTTATGTAAATGGAGCAATAAACTCTCCAATAAACTACTTCATACTACAAATATACAAATACACTACAAAAAGTACATTTGATAAATGAAAGGGTGTTACAAATACAGATGAAAGAGGTATAAAATTAGAATTTTCACTTTTTTATAAAGACAAACATTTATTTCATGTTATTTGCAGTTTAAAAAATTTCCTTCAGATATATTTTGTAGCATTAATAAATTGACATGTTTATGATAAATTCATTCTGGCAATCTTTATATTATATGCTTCAAATGCATTCTTCTTTTGCTTAAAGATTATAAAATTTCAACACAACAAGTAATTATTGTTTTTCCTCTTTTTTTTTTTTTTTTTTTTTTTTTGCGGCACGCGGGCCTCTCACTGTTGTGGCCTCTCCCGTTGAGGAGCACAGGCTCCGGACGCGCAGGCTCAGCGGCCATGGCTCACGGGCCCAACCTCTCCGCGGCATGTGGGATCTTCCTGGTCCTGGGCACGAACCCGTGTCCTCTGCATCGGCAGGCGGACTCTCAACCACTGTGCCACCAGGGAAGCCCTGTTTTTCCTCTTTCTTAATCTGACTTGATTATGTGTAAACTTCCATTTCAGGAAAGAGTAACATCTTTTCTCTAGGCTCCTTTAGGTATCAGGAATTGGAAGTATAATCCAATAAAATTCCAATGTGTGTGGAATACCTAATACCACACTAACCACTCCCATGAGATTATACATTTTACTTCAACACTTTTTGCCACTTGTGGTGGCTTTTTGTTCCCTTCCTTATAAGCATAAAAAATTTACAATTCCTCTAACATGAACTTATGCTGTTTTTTCTTTATAGCATAAGCATATCACTAAAAAACTCACTGTAAATAAAATTAGATTAATATTAATAAATGTATAATTTTATTATAAAAATACAGGTTAAATACATACTATTTGAAAACTCAAAATAATTTTTTTTAATCTTCTAAGTTTAGAAAACTAAGTTTCTCAGTTTGGTATGCAGGCTTTAAACATTCTTAATTAAAATTAATTTTTAATTACACAATTTAAAAGTGCTTTTCCTTACTTAAAAATTTCGATGAAAATTTTCTTTTGCCATCAAATATTCTTCTAAAGTATGAGACAACAATAATCAGATCCTTATAGGATTTCTGAGAACTCACCCATTTTGTCTGGATTTGTGCTAATCCTTTAGCAGTCTGTTACTTTTAAAAATCATAACCCATACTATATTGTCTTGAAATATCACTTATTATTACTTTCCCTCTTACTAGTGTATAATTACATGGCAAAAACTGCGTCTCTTAGCCATCCTTCTACTGCCACTGTCTAGAACATATAGGCAGACAAGCCTATCACAATTCCTTAAACTAAACCGTAATATTGTTATATTATAGCGATGTCCCTTGATGTAACTATTTCTTCTTCTTTTTTTGTTTATTATTATGGAAAATTTCAAACAGAATAGAATAATGACCTCCATGCTCCCCTCACCCTGTTTCAAAATTATCAGTTCATGGCAATCATTTTTACCTATATCCTCATCCACTACCTCCACCAATTTTATTTTGAAGCAAATCCCTGAATGATATTACTTCCTCTTAAAATGTTTTAGTATGAATTCTTAAAGCTAAGAACTCTTTTAAACATAACTACAGCACCATTATTACACCCAAAATAATTTAATATTTATTCTTTAATGTCATCCAATATCCAGTCAGTGAGAATAATTATTTCTTCTATTTGTCCCAAACTGTATTTAGTAATACACATTAAATTACTAGTAGTATTCCTAGAAGAGACTCGAAGGTCTAAGAAGTTTTGAAGTAAAATGTAAAGCATAATATATTACTAAGGTAGAAAACCAGAGTATAGGGAAAATACATTTTATTTACTTTTTATATGAGACAGCACTGAGAAAATAGTATTTAAGTTTGAATTCCCATGGTGTCTCTGCTCTCGTTTGTTTAGAAAAACTAAAGCCTGCACGAGCTCATACCTCTCCATTCTCTGATCAAAGAATAAATCTTTCCTTTGCTTCTGAACCAAAAAAATAAATAAGTAAATAAAACCTTCACAAAATTATTAACCAAGAAAAGGCTTCGCTGTTGTGCTTAAATACTCCAGAGTCAGACGGCTCAGTGATTACAGGATATTGGCCAGGTCACAACAATTTCCTCACCTGTAAAGGGATCAAATATCACCTCCCACCTAAGACTGTTGAGTTAATGCAAACAACACATCCAGAGGAGTTCCTGACACTTAATAAGTCCTCAATAAATGATCACAGTTATAGCTGTTGTTTTAAAGAGAAATGAGAAAAATACAGACAACAGAGATGGTTGACCTTTCTTTACTTCATGAATGAAATTCTAAAAGACATTCTAAGCACACTAAGGAGCAGAGTTGGAAAATTCTTGTTTGCAGAGGCTTTTAACAATACATAGAAATTTAAAAACTGATACTGATCGGTAATCCTTAGATAATTATGGAAGACCAAAACTACCTATAATTTCACATAATTCCCAAGATTACAAAAATCCACTACTGTGTTTGGAACAATACAGAAGAGTCTTAAACTGTCATCTGACTCATTTTATCGTTAAACACATCTGTTTATATTTTTAATATCCTATTACAGAAAGGCTTTGGGTTTTATCTTGTGGTTAAGAGTGTCTCCTTAAAATCTACTTTTGTCCAATATAGAAACTACCTCAACGCAAAATGGCTTTCTGAAGTCAAGCGGGGAAAAATCTAGTTTCCTTGTACTTCCAAGGAGAGAGAAGTGACGCTGGCACAGTATGCTTGGAGAGGCGACTAGCATAAAAGTGGATATTAAGAAATAGTTTAAATTTTCACACAAACAAGGAGAGTTCAGTCTCACACATGAGTTCTTTGCCCGGGCCTCCACCAGGTGCTATGAAAAAGACAGGCAGGGAGGAGACTGCAAGAAACTCCTCAGTGACACATAGGTACAAAACCCAATCCAATCCCTAGACCCTTCTCCCACACAAAGCAAAAGCCTTAACCTACTGGGAGACAAGTTGTAAACCATCCCACTCCCAGGGTCTAGGCAAATACAAAATGCCTCAGGGGGTGGGGCAGAAAGAACAGCTGTTTGCCCCTGGAGGCAGGCAGGACATTTGCTCAGGCCTAGGATCGTGCACTGATAGAAAGCTGAAATGAGCTCACGTTAGGGCAGCAGAAGGAAACCATGTCCCATCCAAGACCATCCACCCCCAGGCATGCGTGCACGTCTCACACACACACACACACACACACACAAATACACACATAGATAGATAGAAGGATGAATTTGGCTCTCATGTGAGGGAAGGAAAGAAATGCTGAGAAATTATAAAAGTGAGTCCCAAGTACACAGGGCCTGCTGAAGACGGAAGCTGGACCAGGATAGGCGAGAACTCTCCATCCTAACCATGAACCTAACACTGAGTAACAAGCACCAGGAGTCTATCATTGGAGGATGGAGAGAAAACCCCTCACTGTGCACACGTGTGCAGGGACTGCTCATAGTATGGAATGGACCAGAAACATGGAGAAACCTAGCCAGTACCCCAAATCCAACACTAAGCACAATGTAGCAGTGGTTCGTGCCTGGAAAAATCTAAAGTCTGCTGAGCACTAAATTTGATTATAGCAACAATAAAACCAAAACCCAGTTCAACTACTGACTAGATGGGGGTCAGTCCCCAAAACTAATGACCAGAAAGGAGAGGAAGGATTGACCATTTCAGGAAGAAATGTTATTTATTATGATACACAACAAAAAAAGCAGAAAGAAAACAATCAGGAGAGAAAATGTTTAACAGAAAAGATTCAGAGATGACCAAGATGTTAGAATGAATAAAGTCTTTAAAATAACTATTCTTAATATATTAAAACCTGTAATGGTAAAGATGACAAAATTCCCATAAAATAAATGGGAAAATTTAGCACGAAAAATGGAAACAATAAGTCAAATGGAAATGTTAGAAATAAAAACATTAAAAAAAGAAGAAATAAAAACATTGATATTACATATGAATTCTTTGGATGAGCTCCTCATCAGATTGGATAAAGCTAAGGAAAGAATCAGTAAAGTTAAAAGCAGGTCAATGGAATTTATCCAAATATAAAGAAAAAAAAAGAATACAAAAACAGAACAGAACGTCCAAGAGTTGTGGGACAACAATTGGTCTAATAAATTAACCATTAGGTTCTGGGAGGAGAAAATAGGGAGAATGGGACAGGAGGAATATCTGAAGATATAATAGCTAAGAATTTTTAAAGATTAATGAAAGACAACAAACAAACCACGGATCTAAAAAGCTCAGAGAAACCCAAGCAGGAGATATAGATAGATAGATAGATAGATATTTTAAAAATTAGACACATCCTAGTCAAACTGCTTTTAAAAAAAAGATAAAAAGAAAATCATGAAGGCAATCAAATAATAAGAAACATTACCTACAAATAAACAAAGATGAAGTATTCAGCAGACTTCTTATCAGAAATAATGCAAAACCAGTCAACAAGGAAGTACTGAAAGAAAAAACTGTCAAAACAGAAATCTTAACAAAAATATCTTACAAAAATAAAAGCACAATAAAGACTTTTCAGACAGACAAAAGTCAATAAAATGAGTAGGAGTACTGTAGGAGACCTGTACTACCAGAAATGTTAAAGGAAATCCTTTGGGCAACAGATTTGATACCACATTAAAATTTTTATTTACATTAAGAAATAAAGAGCTACAGAAATGGTAAAAATGATGGTAAATATTTAAAGCCATTTTTATCTGACGTTTAAGTCTCTTTTTAAAATAATTTACAGTTGCCAAGATATAGGAGCAACCTAAGTGTCCATCAACAGATGAATGGACAAAGAAGATGTGGTATATATATATACAATAGAATATTACTCAGCCATAAAAAAGAATGAAATTTTGCCATTTGCGGCAACATGGATGGACTTGGCATTATGCGAAGTGGAATAAGTCAGACAGAGAAAGACAAATACCCTATATTATCACTTATATGTGGAACCTAAAAAGTACAACAAACTAGTGACTAAAACAAAAAAGAAGCAGACTCACAGATATAGAGAACAAACTAGTGGTCACCAGTGGGGTGGAGAGAGAAAAAAAGGTAGAGAAAATATAAGGGTAGAAGAAAAAAAGAGTTATTATGGGATTATATGAAATCACCTGTGTGAAACTTTTGAAAATTGTAAAGCATACAGAATTTAAAGAATCTTTCATTCAATAAAAAAATTTAAAATAATTGTCTAAAATTAAAATAGTAACAATATATTGTGAGATTTACATATATGTAGAAGTGAAATCATGACAAAATGACTACAAATGAGGAACACAGTAAGGGGAATAGCTGTACAAATGAATATACAATCATAAACTATAAGAAGCACCGTGAAGGAAACATTCAGGGTTTTTTCAGAAGCTGTCATTTGTGCTTTTACAGAACATGCTAAGAATTTTGAACTGTATTTTAAGAGCATGGGCAATTAAGAAATGATAAGGAAGGGGTATCATAATAAAATTTTTATTTTAAAGATGTCATTCTAGTTACTTCCCAAAGAGTTGCTTGTTAGGGCAAAATGGATTCAAGAACAGTTGGGAGACTATTTCACCAGTGTAAGAGCCACACAATGGAGTTTTTGGCCTACAGTGGATACAAGGGAGGGGGGGCAATGTAGAATGACTTGAGAAACTTTTACGAGCTAAAATCAATGGTCCTCAGTAATGGAGAGAGATGTATAAGTTGTCTTTTTCACTGTAGGTCATGACTCTTCTGGTGACACACAGGTAATTTCCTAGCAAAAGAAAGTTGAGAGTATTTGGGAAAAATAAAATAAAATATAATAAATCCATATAAAAGATTCTGAGGCCCTATAACTGAATCACTTTGCTATACACTGGAAACATTGTAATCCAACTATACTTCAATTTAAAAATGTCAAAAAACACAATTCAATATCTGCATAGTATATTTGTATGTCTATAGTACATTTAACCAGATGTTTTGAATGCTTCCAATTATAAATAAATTTTAATGAAATTTTTTGTTTTGTTTTTTTGTTTTGTTTTTTTGCGGTACGCGGGCCTTTCACTGTTGTGGCCTCTCCCGTTGCGGAGCACAGGCTCCGGACGCGCAGGCTCAGCGGCCATGGCTCACGGGCCCAGCCACTCCACGGCATGTGGGATATTCCCGGACCGGGGCACGAACCTGTGTCCCCTGCATCGGCAGGCGGACTCTCAACCACTGCACCACCAGGGAAGCCCTAATGAAATTTTTTTTTAAGTTTCTGAGGCCTAAATATAGTATTTTAAGATACAGAATGCGTTTTAACATAGTTTCTTCCAATGCAAATAGCAAATTAGTAGCATAGTGTGGATATTTTAAATATTGTGATTCCTCACCTTTTAGGCTGAGCCCTGATTTTGTGTGCTGAGCCAGACCACCATTTATGAAAACAGGCAAAAGCTATAGGATTTTAAGTATAGCTGTGTCAGGACCATTCAATAAAATCATTTTTTCACAGTATGCTTCTGTTAGCCTTTTAAAGACAAGTTAGCACGCCATAACATTGGTTTGCATAACCGCAAAATTTGTAACTTCTAAAATATGTAACTTGCTGTATGGTTATTGTTGATTTTTATTCCAAAATGCCTTGTAGTTGCATGAAGAAGAATTTAATTATTCATCCTGCTTTACTTGGAGCTCATTTCTGCCAGATCTTTTAAAACAGAGAAACCAAAAGTTCTGAGACACAGAAACTTCTTTGGCATTCACAACTTTATGGAATGTTTTTTTCTTAAATTCTTTAACTTATACTCCTAATTCCACAAATTACAATTCTAAATTATACAGAAATAATATATGAGCACCAATAGGCAATGGTGATCGATGTTCCTTATGTCTAAATAAACTTCATCATAAATAAGAATACTAAGACAAAGATAAGTGTAAGAAAAATATTTTTCTTTGAATGTTTAATTCAAAGATTATCATACTAATTTAATTTTCAAAAATTATGAAAATAATGAACTTTAGCTATAGAGATATATTTAGAAAAATATCCACTCCTTCTGGTTCAATATGAAAGGAGAAAAAAACATACGTTATTTTCCCTTTCCCTACAGTCCTGCTGAAAATGTCAGAAAAGTACATGAGAAATACAGCACATCTCCAAAAGCTCTGGATTAGGAGAGGATTCTGCAGAGATCACAGTTCCTCTGTCCAGTAACTCCCCAGAAGAATGCTAAGTTTATTATTCACTAGGGTGGGGAGCAAAAGTGGACCATGGAGTGATTATCAAGTTTATTTTAAAGGGCCACAAGAGCTGATTAGAGCATTTCCAGATGCCATGATTAGAACATGTCCAGTTGTACCCAGGTCCTCACAGGAGTCACCACTGAGCCTGGTTCTTTTATTTCTAGCTTGGAGATCCAGGATGTCATAAATCATGAAAAGAGAAATGGTAATTTTTATTCTCCTAGAAAACTGACCTCTTATCTAGATTTTCAAACTTACTGTATTGAATTACACCTAGCACTCACTGGTAATTTTTTAGAACACTTTTGTTATATATACATATATTTGCTTTGACAGTTCCAATGTCCTTAATTTATATTTCCCTCTGGTTTTTTGGTCAGACTAGCCAAGTTGTTCTTCTTAGAATATTCAAAGAATCAACCCTTGATATAACTTATCACAAAGTCCTGCTGATTTAACCCACTAAGTACTTCTCAAGAACTTGTTCTTCTCTTCATCCTCATTATCACACTTGTCCAAGCCACCATCATCCTTTGCCTGGCAACTGTGAAAGCTGCCTAACATCACTACAGCATCACTCCCTGACCTTCCTCCGATCCATTCTCCACATTGCAGGCAGTGACCTTTACAATAACACAAATTTTACCCCATCTCCACTCCTCCTTACAACGTTTCAAGGAGTGCCAATTGTGTACCCATAGGAAAAAGGCAAACTCTAACATAGCCTACAAAGTTCTGCCCGGTCAGCACCCCACTGGCCTCTGATCTCTGGCCTCGTCTCACCCCACGTGCCCCACTTGCTCTCCCCATTTCATCCACACTGGATTTCTTTCAGTCACATGTATTCAACATGCTCCCTTATCTCAGCGGACTTTTGCAGTGTAGGTGGGATGATTCAGTCCTGTCTCTTTGCCTCACCAGAGGGTAAACTTTATGAGGGGAGGCTCCCACTAACGTGGCTTCCACTTTATCCCTGGACTTAGTAGAGGACCTGGCACACAGTGGACATGCAATACATCTTTGTTAAATTAATGAACGATATTAACAAGTCTGTGACATCGTGTGGTGAGACGGCATGGTTTGGGTGGTGAAAGCTTTGAATGTGAAAGTGAACGTTTTTCAGTTCTTCAGTATTTCTCTAAATAGATTCCTCTCCCTCTTTTTCCTCTGCTTTCTTTTTTCTGGTACTCCTAATAATTTTTTTTTAATGTCTTGGGATTCATTCTCTAAATTTCTTGTCTTTTCCCTACAATTTTAGATCTCTTTGTATTTTGGTTACCTTTGGGGAGATTTATTTGACCTTATCTTCCTACTAATAGATTTTTTTAATTAGCCATATATTTCTAATGTGTATATATGCTCTGATTATCCCTGTGAGTTTTTTAAATTTTTATGAATAAGTATTATCTCCTTTGAAGTTTTCTTCTACTGCCTGTATTTTCTCTTTTTTCTCTGAGTTTCATTTTCTATTGATTTGGTTTTGGTTTCAGTATTCTATGTTGGAGACTTCTCTCACGTGTTTAATTATTATTTTTGATTTATTCATGTTTAAGAGATAACAGCCGGCAGATTGGAAGTTTTACAGGCGTGGGTGCATTTTGTTTAGTGGAACCCAGCCAATTTATTGAGCCGTCCACAGATGTCAGTAATCATGTGTCTTTTCTGAGGAGCGCTACAATTTCTCCAGGGAAGAATCTGTTGATTCTTTAATCTACTTTAATCTACCAGCAATGCTGTGCCAACAGGCGCAAGTCCAAAAGGTACAAGAGAGCTGGGTGGCCTCACTATTCATTACATGGGTTTTCACATCATCTTCTTTTTTGGTATGGCACCTCTTGCTGCTATTCCTGCTGTCCCTGGCCTGGAGTTTCTTGGTTCATTTTCCCCAAACAAGAAACCTCCAGACTCATGCCAAAATCAGTGAGGGCTGGGTTTCTAACTGCACAGAACACAGGAGGGAACCGTAATGTCTAATTGATCTTTTTGGACTTCTAAACAATCCCTAGGTTTCCGCATTCAGTCCCTACCTTTGGAAATCACCACTGACTTTTGGAGCGAAGAAAATGTTAAAAGGAGTAGTACCATAATTTTTGCTAATTGGTTTATTATGAGACTGAAAGTGCCTTTATGATCAGTAGTCCTCTAATGGGACTTTTCTCCCTAGGCCTATGATCACTAGCTTTTTTATACATAGTATATACTGGTATACATAGAAGATGTGAAGCAGTGACAGTGTAACAGTACTTCTTACTGAGTTATAACTCAGCTACTTCTCTCATAGTAGAAACTAAGTATGCATTTAGGTTTGAGATACTCAAGAATTCAAAGCACTGTAGCTAGGATTTTGTTTTCTGCTTGAGAACCAACATGGATCATTGAGAAAAATATCAGACTGGGAACAAAAAGACCTACATATCAGTTCCAGCTCTCTCAAAAAATTACTTCTGTATCTTTAAACAACTCACTTAACTGCCCTAACAGTTTTTTGATCTGCAGAATGCTGAGATTGGATTAGTAATCTCTAAAATCCTTTCTATTTCTAATATCATAGGATTGACTAAGGTGATGTGATGGTACTTTGACGAGAACAGAATAATAGACAAAAACACCTACCAACCCTTTAAGAAGCTTTGACTCTCTAACACTTTCAGTAATTAGTTGCCAAGATTAATGACAGTGTCATCTAAAAACAAAAATATCATAACATACTCATTATCAGATAGAATCAAGGATATTGAACTTGCAAAAACTGAGACCCTTTCATTTCTGGTCCTCTTTAATTAAGAATTTGTTTAATTTCTTTTTTAATACTGACAGGGCATTTGCGAAAAGCAGGGCTAGGTTTCTTCCTATCAATGTAGATAAATAATTTCTTATATTTATACAGTTCTTTACAGTTTTAAAGCACTTTTAACTGCATTTTCCATCTAACAGCCATAATGACCTCAATGAAATCAGTAGAACAGGTACTGGCGTTATCCTCATTTCCAAATAACAATATAAAGAGCCCCTGATCGTTACAAAGACAGTAAGCAAAACCCGGACTCCTAACTTCAAGCATGATTTCCATATCTTGTGCTGCTTTCCCAGAAAGGTCCTAGAAAATAAGCACACTATCCTTACAAATAGATCTCTCTGAGTGGTTTATTAAAGACCAAAGTTTATAAACTAGTGAGTATTGGATCCAGTGTCTCACGATCTTCATTCCCAACATGACTTTCAGATTTCAAAAGTAATTTTCACTTCACAACCTAAAGCAACAAGTTCAATTATACTGTTCTGTGTTGGTAGAAGTCAAAAATATATATGTTATGGCTAAACTTTGTTCCACCAAACTTGGAACACAAAGTAACATTTAGGTTTAGTTACATCATCCATCCATGACACAAAGCAACACACCCTTCTCTTTTATAACTTCCTAGTGTCCCAAGCCTTAAAGGGTCACTGAGCGCTCATTAGGTAGGATGCCTCCTGAAGATCTGTAATCCATTCAAAAGTGTTATCAAGGCATTGGGTATGTGTCCCTCTACACCATCAACCACTCCCCCTTCCAGAGCTGAAGGATCGTACCCTTTGTCCCCTCACATTACTTCCATTAGTCTTTAGAAGAACACACTCAATCTTCTTGAACTGTCCACAATGCATGTCCAGTGTAGCATCACCTTCATTCCTAATGGATGTGACCCCTGTACTCAGAACAGAGGTCTCACTTCTTCCAAGAATGAGTCATTGGAGAATATGTTCCTCCTCAGGAGCTTCAGCTGTCAATGTCACTGAGATGTATTTTGATCCAGAATTCACTGAGGCAAGCAATGAATTGAAATGGATCATTTAATCCCACCTCCTGTGAATAATTCCCAACCATGACTTAGATCCTTTAAAAATCATGCTCTTTTGTAATCAACTGTAAAGCAGTAGATAAAATTAGAAATTGCAAATTTAAATTTTCACCCTGTGAGATTGCCTAACAATATAGGGAATTTATTGGCTTATGTAACTGAACTGTGTAGAAATGTGATTAAGTGACTGGATACAGTGACTCCAACTTTATCCCCCAGGACCAATTTCCTACCAAGTCTCCACTCTGTTTCTGCAGTGGAGGCACCAGCCTCAGGCTCTACACAGTGACTGGCGACGGGACACTCTACCTCGATGGTAGTAACGCCCTTTTGGGTTTATAAAATTCACATCCTCATGTCCCAACAAAATTTTCTTTCCATCTCATTGGCTCTGTCTGGGTTATTTACCCATCCCTCAGAGGATCTCTATTGCTAATAATTTGGCCACTCCTGAGTTCGATTCAACCACACTCAAATAATATCGAGTTAGATGAGTGTTTTTCAAACTGTACCTAATCTCATTTGTGGGCCATACACTCACAATACAATGGACTGCAAGCAGTTTTCTAAAAGAATAGACTAATAGAATAGAACAGAAATAAAAATATCAGCGCGCATTACCATTAGTAATATTTTTTGTTGAAACTTGCTTAGTTTTATACAAATGATGTATGTGTTTGGTGGGTAGTGACGTAATTTATTTTCTGTGAACTGCTGTGGAAAAGTTTGAAAGGTACTATTTAGAACAAGAGAAATTTGTACCTTTCCCAGGAAAATCAAGGTGTTGATTGGAAATGGGAACAGATGCTGGATAGCAGCTGAAAACCAAATATATACCACATGGTATTTGTTGATTTATCATCTTTATAGTACACAAACTATTTGCTCTTTTATTTTTTACTAACTGTAGTTACTTTTAAAGTAAGAGCACTAGCTATTTGACAAATGTTTTCTGTGAGTCTGGGAAAGCAGTATTTTTTAAAGGCCGTTTAAATCTTTCATCTCTGCCATTCTGAATAAGAGGTATATTTCCCCACCTAACAAGCTCATTCCACTTGTGCCGTGAAGTAAGCATGACCTTTAGCTCTAAAGCTCTGTGTGCTCAAATTCCAAGTTATTTCTTGATAGTTCCTGTCTTTTTTATTCATGATGTGGTTATTTTAATTTTAATCTACAGACTTCCCTACAATCAGTCTCTGGATGGTGTCTGTGTGCGTAAAGAAGAAATAACGTAACAGCAATCAGGAGGCCCAGACACCAGTCCAGTCCCCGACCAGTCCTATTCTCAGTGGCTCAGTTTCTTGAAATGTTTAACATTTTTAAATGGTGAAGTTCACTCCTAAGAGAACTTCCGTCTTTACAAGACTCATTTGAGTAACAGCAAGTTGAGCAGGGTTTTTCAATTGCTAAGGAAAAAGATATATAGCAACTTTTATTTCTGTATTACCAGATCATAACACAGTAGGAGGAAAGAAGTCTCCTAGTGAATGGACATACAGGAATACAGGAACATCAGATAAAGTGTTATGTTTATTAAATGAGTTAAGAGGTGTTAGATATCAAGCACATTGTCTGGGCCTTGGTAGCTTCTCAATAAGAGGAAAGGAATATCAATAAACACCTGGTAAACAATGTTTAATTTCATCAGTAACAAAAGAAATACAATATAATATGATGATATACTATTTTTCACCAGATTAGTGACAGTGATTGAGGGTGACTGTGCCCAAAACTGTCTTAGGTGTATGATGTAAATATGTAAAGCCATGAATATAAAAATCTCCAGAAGAATATAACAATAGTTACTTGTATTTTGGTAATATAGGTGGCGTGCGTGTGTGTTTAAAAAATCTTTGATATTGCACAGGAAGTTATAAAATAAAAATAAACTATTTTTTAAAGAAAAGAGGCAAAGGTGAGGGGAAAGCAAGTAACAGAGACTTGGAAATAAATTTTTGAAATAACTCAGGGCTATTTCCTTGACAAACTGCCTCAATGGCCCAATTCTGTTCCCAACATGAATTAGCTTTCTGATTCATATACCCATGGCTCAAACCATTACTGAGAACTTAATCTCAGCTTAATCAGAAAATATTTATTAAAGTCTCCTCTGTGCCCATTTTGAGCTATTTGTTGTGACAGATGTAAAGCAAAACAATAAATATCCTTAGAAAATGCATAAATTTATTAGGAAGGCAAGACTTCACAGTAGAGCAGCAAAGGGTAGAAGCCTAGAGATGAGTAGCAAATTTTGAAATACAGATTAAGAAGTGCAGAATTAGAAACAAGAAAAATCAATACGGACTGAATAATCAGAAAGTTTCATACATCAGATAGAATCTACTGTAATCTTCTACAGAGATATTCTTGTGTCTCCTCCACTGACCTCTACATAAACCAAGATATAAACTTACTGTGTATTTCCAAAATCCTCAGAAGCTTATGTAGGGAAAATAAACGAGGACATGGTGTTTGCAAGAACATTACAAAGCCCCTGCCAGTGTAATCATTCCAGGCAGAATTGTCCTCCAACTCTGCAGCCAATGGACTATTCCTTGCCAAAACAACCCTCATGGATCCCTGGACCATCTGCAGTGGTGAATGGAGAAGCCCCCTCTGCTCCACACCCTGTTTGTGTCTGTCACATGTCAGGTTCCCCAGGAAGAAAATGCTGAGGCAGAGTTTTGTGTGTAAGACAGTTATTAGGAAGTTCTCTTAAGCTCAATATCTATGGAAAGGAAGAGGAAAAAATTAGGAATGGGCAAAAGGAGAAGTTGAATGCAATCTCAGTGGAGGCCTCAGCCAACTCTCTGGGAAGTTGTAAAGCTAGAATGATCCTTCAGAGTTGTCCTGAGTTAAGGAGACAACACTTTTATTTCCCATGTAGATTAGTCACTGGACACAGGCCATCCCAGAAATGGAGTGTGACCTTGGGTGAGTTGCTTCT
The DNA here is from genome assembly GCF_963924675.1 of Phocoena phocoena. Lineage (NCBI taxonomy): Eukaryota > Metazoa > Chordata > Mammalia > Artiodactyla > Phocoenidae > Phocoena > Phocoena phocoena. The sequence continues at coordinate 116,779,595 of NC_089223.1, forward strand.
CAGCGGAAGCATATTCTGTAGAGGGATAACAACTGAGGTCTTTCTGCTTATAGCACTTCTAGAAACTGGGGGAGTAAATCCTTCAATCCTAAAGTGGAAATCTGGGTGGCTTATCACAGTGTCCACCACATGGCCTATGTCGGTAATGCTGTATCACCCCAATACCCCTGTAGGCCCCCAGAACAGGGTTGTGCTGTTCCTCTCTATTCATATTCCCCATCTTCTAATTGATTCTGCTACCCAAAGACCTCAGAATATACACTCCACTGAAAAGAGAGGCAGGGATGCGAGAAGCCTTAATATGAAGTCACATTCAGGTCAGAATTCTGTTGTCTCATAGCTCCAGGGGTGCGATCTGTTAGCACACAGTACTTAGAAGAATTCTGTTATCTAGGCATCTCCAGCAACAATGTGGTCTGTGTGTTGTTGGCATTGCTTTTCCTCCATACTTTTCCACTGGATGATGAAGCAATGGTTCCATGTTCCCTTGAGACCGCAGCATAACTGTTCTTTTTAACTATTTTTCTTAGTCCATTTGGCCTACTATAACAAAGTACCATAGATTGGGTGGCTTATAGACACCAGAAATTTATTTCTTCCAGTTTTAGAGGCTGAGAAGTCCAAGATCAGGGTGCCTGCATGGTTGGGTGAGGGCCCTTTTCTTGGTTCATAGCCAATGCCTTTTCATGGTGTTCTCACATGGTGGAAGGGCAAGGGATCTCTGTGGGGTCTCTTTTATAAGAACACTAATTCTATTCATGAGGACTCCACCCTCATCATCAAGCACCTCTCAAAAGCACCACCTCCTAATACCATCACAGCTGGCATTAGGATTTTAACATGAATTTGGGGGGAACACAAACATTCAGACCATAGCACCATCACACCTGAATGCAAGAGAAACCCAGAAAACACAGAATTAAAATACACCTTCCCACCACTCTGAGGCACTACTTCTGCTGCTTTGTTATATTCTTCCAAGATCTGAAAACTAGGAAGGCCCGGGACCCTCTCCAGAGGGCATGTGTTTTTCCTGTGTCCCCCTAGCTCCACCTATCCCTACAGAGAACATTCAGCAACTAAGGCCTGACCTTTCTCTAACAGGGGTCATATTCCCTACCAGCCCCCACCCCAGGTTTCAACATGGGATGGACAGACTTCCCCTCTCTCAATCTGGACCCTATGAGGAAACACTTTCCACACATTTCAGCATAAATGCCTTTACCACAAGGTGAAGGCCAACATGGCAGTTGTTAGCTATTAAGGCCATATAAGGCCAATTTCCTGTCGGTGGGGCTGGAAGATTCAAAAAGAATGCATCTTATTATAAAAAACACAATTGGAAAGACAAGCCTTTTACAGAATTGTGCAGCGTTATTCATTCTGTATTTCAAAATACCAAGTCTGGCATCCTGGGGAACGGATGTTAAAGAGGTTGCCAGTCTGGTTGCCTATGTAAGCCTGTAACAAAGAAGGGAAAGGCTTAAGCTAATATTTTTCTCAGTATAGTGAACTAAGAAAGTGTCTGCTTTAGAATCAGATCAGGGGTAAAAGCCCAGCTTTTCAGTTAATAAGCTGTGTGATGTATTGAGAGTACTTTGCCTCTCAACCTTGGTTTCAGGTTGGAAAATGGGAGAAAATATCATTACCCAATAGGACTTTTGTAAAGATTTAATGAATAACTAGATAAATCTCACCCCAATATAGTATCTGGCAGATGGTAGGCACTCAGAAAACAGGAGCTGTGATTATCACTTCATATGGAATTTGATGGGGCCTGTTCTCTCCAAGGAGCAAGCTATACCTTTGTAAACAAGAACGTTTCGATTTCTTCTATGCTGCATCTATTTTTCTTGGTTATTTCTCACTATTGAGTAAGGCATTTGAAAAGCTCAGGATTTCTCAGTTGCATTAAGAAAAAAATTTAAGTCAAAACCCGAGTCCATGCAAGTGGTCAGGGAGGCAAGTGCCCACTAAGGGTGGCAATGTGCCCTGGGGTTGGTCACCACGGTGCTTGCACTAGCTGGGAGAGCATGGAGATTTCAAAGAAAAAGTTGGGGCCTTGGACTCTTAATTCCTCTTCCCAGAAGATTACCACAGTTTGGAGGTTCCGGGTATTATTATATTAAGGATGCTGCTGCTTCCTGCAATACCTGTATTGTACAAGTAAAATGCACATGAGGCTTTTCTGAGAGAACACAGAGCTAACATGATTAAAAGAGGGTGGTGCTCAAAGGTCTACAGGGGCTTGGTGAGTAACATGCATAAGTGAAGCAAGCCCAGTGGAAGAATGATCAAGAGGCAGTAAGAAGTGTCCAGGGCAGCGATGCTCAGGGCATGAAAGCACACGCCCTGTCCTAAAGGCGCCACACTGACAGCCTGGGAACGTGGACCAGCCATTGCCACAGCTTCCAGTTTTTTTCAAGAGAAAACAGATATCAGGACTTTTATGTAAAATTTTCAGTTTTGGCCATTAAACTCAGTTTCATTCAATTTGTGCAAGCCCTAAACCTACGTAGAGAGAGAAGTAAGGATGAGATCATAAAAGTCAGAATATCAACACTCTCATAACTTCAGTTATTACTTCTCTTTATTAACACTTCTCAGTGTTTTATGCGAGGAGAGTATTTCCTCACCAAAGAAAACTGGTTTTGTAAACAACGGAGCAGGAGTGGGCCCTGGTCCAAGACATGCCAGTGTGGAACATTTGAGACTCAGTGAATGAACGTAAGAAATTCTATCAGGCTTCACAGTTAATCGTCCGTATTTACACTAAACTATATATTTAGCTACCAAAATGATCATGTGAAACAAAGTTTTATATACTGATGCTTTTCCCTACATGTCCACAAAAGGCAGTCGTCTTTTATTTCCCCACTGCCAAATCTTCACTGTAACTCATCCGTTCTTGTAATCATTGTCACTTTTCCACAGTCAATGCCATGGCTGCATGCACTCCATCTCTTTTAATTCTAAACCAGAACACAAGATCTAGGAATATGAAGTTTGTTAAATCCCTTGACCCAGCTAAGTACACAATGCAGTAGTTTACAGCAGATGAGGGACGTCTGAACCTGAGGACCAACCTCTCCCACTGAGGAGGTAGAAGTGCTGAGACTCATGAATCAGCCTCAGGTGGTAAGATTCCAGCCGGGAGGGAGTTCAATATCCAGAAGAGGATAACAGACTTAGGTGAAGGTCCAAAGAAGGTGTCAAGGCACTTTGCACATGCTACCTCTTAGAGCTGCCGCCATGTAAACGCCAGGCTGATGCCACTCAGGACCAGCTCAGAGTTGCACGATTCAATATTACTATTGACAATGAGCTCCTGTCTTTTATGAAGATTTTTTCAGACAAAGTTCTAAAAATAGCAGAAAATGTTTGGTCTCTGAAAACCAGAGAGAAAGGGCTGTGTGACAGGGATTTCTATATTTACAGAATGGTTACTCTGCTTTCGTACCTGAGTGGTAATTTCACACACAATAATGACACTGGTGAAAAGCCATCTTCCAGGAGAAATATGCTGCTAAGAACGTTTTCTGGAAGCACACCAGTCCTGGCACCTTGTCTAAGGCAAACGTTGGATCCAATACAAGTGGTTCTAGAGTCTTCATCTGTCTTGCTGGTTAGCTGGATGGAAATAACGTAGTCTCTAGGCTAGTGAAAGGTAGCCCCATGGAAGTGGTCAAAGCCATGGACAGTCAGCCATGCTAACCCCAGCCCTTCTGAACTTGGGGTATCTGCCTTCATATACTACTACTTTGTGCTCTTACTTGTTACCTCTCTTACATTTTCTTCATCCCCTCTGTAAGTTTAACTGAATATTGGAATAAAGTTATGGCCACAAAATAGAAACTAATCTCAAAAATAAATCATTATGAGGCAGAGTGCAGGCACAGGGACAGGGCGGCGGGGGCATAGGGGTGAGTCTAAAAAAGGCCATATACAGAGATCAGGAATGCAGGGCATCGCAGAGCTCCAAGTGGACACAGTAGAGCTCAGTAGTTAATACAGGGTATTATGGAAGTACAAGCAAGGAAACTAAAGGACAAGACAAATTATTAAGATATCATTAAGATTATTAAGACAGTAATCACTTACTAAAGCCAGCGTCCTCAAGGAACCTGAATCTTAGAATCAAGACAAAAGTCATCCTACCCCCTCTAGGCCAGTGCAAGCCTGGCAGAAAGGACCCCAGAGTCCTGGACTATGTATATGATTTATTTCAGGATTTCTCTAAAGGGGTAAACTCTGTCAGATTAATGCTTTGGGGGAATGTGAAACATGTAATCTTGGCTTTTCTAACTTTTAAAGAGAAGACAAATTTCATGTAAAATTACCAAATATTCAGTGTTGGCCACCAATTCAAAACTTAGGGACTGCTCATCCTAGAGCTAGAGGTAAAGGATTCCACTGTATAGACTGCACATGTCGGAGCAGAAATTAAGGGAGGTTGTTACATGCAAAAAATCAGTAAAATGTACAGAAGTAAATCCACCTTCCTAATTTCATGGAGAAATGGCTCTTTACATTAGAATTAGGAGAAAAAAATACTTATTTCTTTTTGTGGCCAACCCAATATAATTTGGCATGAAACTCTAAGATATTTCCTTTCCTTATGTTTATTAAAGATATTTTTAAGAATAGTCATTTTGGATAAGTACGGTTAATAAACACAATTAGGTATTTAATAAGGATACTACTGCCTTTTAATTTTCTCAGATTTAAACAAGAAATATCTTTGTCAAGTCAAAGATAATGCCAGATCTGAAATCTGACAGTCTACCCATAGAACATGACTTACAGATTTTCTGGAAGATATTCAAATCCACTCTGGGCAAAGAATGTTCTGGAACTGAAGAAAAGTTTCATTGATATCAGGAGTTCTCACTTTGTGTTTTAAGTCTGCCACTTTTTTTAGTAAAACAAGAGCAACTGAACATGCTTCTTTGTCCTAGACATGGAAGACCAATTGAGTTTTCTTTGAAAATGACTTAAGTATTTTGAGGTTAAATTTTTTCCTAAGTTTTGTATTATTCTCAATTCCAATATGATATAAAAGTTACACACCAAGGAAAAAAAATCCAGTAGAGCAGAGCAACCCCATAAGAACACCTATGGAGCCCCAGAGGATCTGTTCATATATCAGATTGTAATTCATTTCCCACTTACCCAGAACTTACTGCTATACACTCCTAATAAAACAAACTAGATTGTGAAATTCAGAAACTGCTAAGGTTGGCTAGCAACGCTTTTCTACACAAAAGGAAGCAATTCTGGTGCACCTGAGATGCCGAGGGACTTAGAAAACAAAACCCACTTTTTTCACTTGTCGCTTATCTTGGGATGTGTTGGTCAAAATCATAAAGAATGTTTACCAGCTGAAAGCTCTGCTAAAACACTCAAATAATTTGTTTGCATTGGAAAAAATACCAGACGCTATCACATTTTTAAAAATATATTTAAACTATATCAAAGGAGAAATAGGAAGGGATGTGAATACTAGGAACAAAAGGTAAAAGCAATAAATCAAATTAAATCCATATCTAATTAAATCCATGTCTAATCCATATCTAATGGTGGTGAGAATTCTGGTGCCTACCAGGATATATAAAACATAGTCCCTTCCTATGGGGATAGGGAGCTAAAGGAGCTAAAATCTAATATACTAGGGAAACAATAAAAGACATGAAATGATAAATAGTTTCACGTGCATATAGTGCAAATACTCCGAGAGGAAAAAATGAGATGAAGCAACACAGTATTAATTACCAAAATAAAGTCACAATCACTACAAAGAAGAAAGGATTGACTTCAGCCTGAGTATTCCCTGAGAAAGAGAACTTGAGCTCAGTCTTGGAGGATGGGTGGAATAAGTGTGGTTGTAGTGACATATTATGTTTTACACACTTGAACGTGCAAAACCTGTGAAATTACTTTATTCAAATCAAATATGACCCAAGCCTGTGTGGTTCCTTGAAGGCAGGTGATTGCTGTTTCTGTGCCAAGTTTGGACAGGAGAATCTTGGTTTATGCCAGAGCCCTGGTAGCCAAGTTTCCTCCTACTTGGTAAAGTAGGAGCTCCTTCATTCCTTTGCACACTGTGCCACCCAGGCTAGCATTGCCAGGCAGGAAGTAAGCATAGGTCTCCCCTATGCTTTACCTGCCGATCTCCTAACATTCCCAGTGTATTACTCTCTCTAGTAGGATGAATAGTGTTCCCCCCCAATCCATATCTACCTGGAACCTCGGAATAAGACCTTATTTGGAAATAGGGTCTCTGCAGATGTAATTTAAGGATCTTGAGATGAAATCATCCTGGGTTTAGGGTGGGCCCAAAATCCAATGTAAGTGTCCTTAGAAGAAGAAGAAAGGACACAGAGACACACAGAATACCTCATGAAGATGGAAGCAAATAATGGAGTTCTGTGTCTCCAAGCCAAAGAACACCAAGGATTGCCAGCAAACTAGGAGAGAGGCCTGGAATGGCTTCTTCTTCGGAGCCTCCAGAAGGAACCAACCCTGCTAACATGTTGATTTTGGACTTTTGGTATCCAGAACTGCCAGAGAATAAATTTCTGTTGTTTCAAGCTACCAAGTTTGTGTTAATTTGTTGCAGTAGCCCTAGGGAACTAATACACTCTCCTTTTCTCCTTTTCCCCACCAACACAGTCCTCTTCCTGCTTTCCCTCAATCCCAAACACAAATCTCTCAAGGACTTTGACCTTCTGAATAAAATCCGGAAAACAGTTTGTCTATCAACAGCTTCTATTTTCTGACTGGAAGAACCCTCTTTTTCCCCCTAATTCAAGGATCTACAAGTGCCTGAGAACCTGTTTGGACAAAGGAGGGAAAAAGATATAACAAAATGCAAATAATATTTCCACAAATTATACATGTGGAAAGTATATGGACAAAAGTGAAGGTTGGGAAGTAAATATGCAAAGTACTGACTAGATAAACCATTATCAAGAGACAATGAATGTACCATTCTAGAGATAAAAGTGCATTAAAGTAAGGAAATGGTCTAACATGAATTAAAAAGAATTTTGGGCAATATTTAAAGAACACTGAATGCAAGGCTAAAAGGCTTAGCTGGAGATTTCCATATATCCGTTCATGGCATCCTTTTTATCTCAGTAATTTTTTTGTGACACCTCTAGACCAAAAGAAATACCTAGTATCTCCATTTATTAAGTAATTAAGTTCAAACAACTTAATAAATATTTATGTCCTAACAAGTTAGTAACCATTTGAAAAATAAATATAACACATTTAAAGAAAAAAATACATTTTCTTTCATTCTTAACCGTAATTATTTACTAATGGGATGTATATGCTTGTTGGGCACTGCACAACTTCTCAAGAGTCAAAATCAGACTGGATGTTACTACCATCCTCATTTCATGTCCCACATTGTTTTCCAAGAGGTATTTGATTTTTTCATAGCAATTGTTGAAAAGTCACCTTTGAAAAGATAAGATGCCACCAAAAGGAACTGTAGCACAATCAAATATTAAAACTGCAAACTACCCTGAGATAGTAGTTTCCATAGTTTCTGGCAAATGTCCACTATCCTTCCTTCAATTTTTACAGAAATTCTGTGGCATCCCTATGAAATCACTGCAGTACCCTGGGTGTTCATAGTCTGGAAACCATTGGCTTACACATTAATCTCTAATGACAAATACTCAAAGTTTTTGAGCAGAGGAATAACCTAATCAAAGCAATGTTTTAGGAAGACTTATAGAAAATTGGAAGGCAGACTAGGCTGAAGACAAAGAAGACTAAAGAAGGGAGACTCAGGTATTTGGTTCTGCTAAAATATTTTTTACCATAACCATTATTTAATATGTATGAAAATTTCTTATATGTGGAGGGCCTTTGAGTTGATTGGCAAAAGTAGGGGTGCTATGTTAATGAGAGGAAAAATTATAAAGCAAGCACTGTTTTGGGCTAGAGAATGTGACATTAGATATGAGATGTTAAAACGTAAATACTATGGCAAATCATTCATTATTCTGAAACTGCAAGAAGATCCAGAGCTCAACATTCTGAAGCCCTCCTTCTTGGAGCAGACATTTGACAGATGATATAGGCAACACAAAAACTCCACTTAAAATGGGGTCTCAAAAACCAATGTCATTTGGGAGTGTGGAAAGACAACCAGGTTTCCACTTTTCCTTGTGATTCCCTCTTTTCAAAGGAATCATTTGCTCTATTATTGGCAGAATGCTTCACATTCAGGGTTTGTACATGTATATTTGTGAGGGAAGTAGGGATGGTTGCTGTTTGACTTTCAGGGAAAATTTGAGCTTTAGAAGATTTGTGCAAAAGTAGTTTTAGAAGTATAGCACTAAAATTAAGTGATCTATACAAATAAAATATGCTCTATATTCTGTAGTTATAAATACTTTTTAATAAAGAATTCTTCCTTCGCAGACCAAAAAAAAAAAATCAGTTTCACTAGAAAAACCAAACCAAGGTTCAGGAGACCTCGTTCTAGAGGCAGTTCTGCAACTAATTTGTTGTGATCTTAGACAAGTCATTTCTCTTCTTTGAGTGTCATGCTCTAGTTCTAAAATAGAATAAAATAATAAAATAAAATGAAATGATTTGTAATAGAACTAGAGATCACAAACGGCTGCTCTGGTCTGGGTATGACATGCAAATAAATGTATTTTGCTTGGCCCACTGTGTTTTCATACGAACTAATTTCACTGCTAAAAAGAGTTTTCACATAAAACTCTAGGTAATCTGTCTGGCTTCTTTTGAACACTTTTCTCCCAAGGCAATGAGCAAGACCTCGCTCACTGCTGCCCTCTTTCGATGGGTCACACACTGTAAATGAAACCCAAACAGCTTTGTTTATTAGTGCCAGGAGTCTGGCCCTTGTAGGATTTGAGTTTACAACCCCTGATCTACATGATTGCTGAGCTTCCAAAATGTCTAAGTACCTCAGATATACACTGAGAAAAGAATAGAATGTGATTAGATATGTATTGCATGTATGTATTCATTTAATTCTATAAATAATTTATTTTTTTATTTTCATTGTATATCTTTTTCTTTATCAAATACATAACATTGCTCTACAAATTTATTTATCACGCTAAGATTTAACTACCTTTGTGATTATATATATTTGATTTTGTTGTAAACAAATACAAATGTGTTTGAGAAAATAATGAATTATATATATATAAGGAGATGAAATATATAGAGCATATTTTATCAGCTAAGCAAACTTCAGTGATATGCCAGATCACACATATCTTCACAGCCGATTCACTGAACCATCCAACACTGCATATGTTTTAGGTAGTGTTATGAATCCATAGTGTTTAAATATAAAGCACATGGGACTTAAGCTATGAACTATGGGAAGGAATTATTTTTCATGAATATTTCAATAAGTTATCAATAAGCCATTAGCTAATTATCCACTAAAATGCAACACACACATTTAAAATATCAACATACATTTTAAAAGACAAAAATCTATAATTTACATATCTAAAACCAGTTTTTTAGCTTTTCTTTCCAGAATATGTACATATGGACTTACATGTTTATAGTTGTGAGTAAACAAAATTTTGCTTCTCACTTTTTGCCATTTAGTCTAACATCCCAAACACTTTGCCATGTTGAACAATTTTCATAATTTTCACTTAGTGACACTAGAATATGACATCCACTGCCTATACCTTGCTTTACTTAATTATTCCCATGCTTTTAGTATTAAATTTATTCTCAATTTTTTCATTATAATCATTATTGTAATGAGCTTCTTAATACTCATAGCTTTTTTTTTTCTTCTTCTGAGTTTCCTCAGGGTAAATTCTCAATAGTAGAATTACAGAGTTGAAGAGTATAAACTTTTCTATGGCTTATGATATATACGGCCAAAGTGGTTTCTGAGAGGTATATGAATTCACATTTAATGTGCCAGCTTTGTGAGGAACTTGCCAGCATTAACCTGTTATCATTTTTAATGTCTATGCCAATTTAAAAGATGTTAAAATTGCCTCATTACTGTTTAAATTTGCATTCTCTTGAATATTAGTAATGCCGAAACTTTTAACATGGGACTCGGTATACTGGATCAAAAAGTTAGATAATCAATTTTTCTTTTCCTGAATAAAAAGTAGAGTGAGATACCCTCAAAATGAGTATTAACACCCCAGGAAAGCTATAAAACAAAAAAGAGGTAAGAAAGAACTTTCCTCACTTTATCCCAACATGCACTGCCATAAACACGATAATGTGTCAGAAACCACCCTTCCATGTGGAATTATTTTCCTAAAGGTGATACCTATAAAATATTCAACTGTCTAATATTCTAATATACTCTAATACTCTAAATATACCCACCTTTCAAATAATTCTTTGTTCATTACATTTTCATTTAGTTCTGAAATAGTTCTATATACTTGAATCTTCAAAATAAGATGTATTTAAAGTTCCTTCTTATGGCTGCCTTGAATAAATAGTGTTTTCCATTTGTTTGGTTCACAATAACTGGGAAACAACTGAGGAATTTTATGTAGCTTCAACCTTACAATTGCAACCAAACACAAAATATTCTTAAGGGGGTTACCAAAGACAAGATGTTCTCATTTGCCACCAGCAGGACACATACTTTCTGCTTTTTCTTCAGGTGTTATTGCAGTTGGATGGTTCTTTATTTACCATTGCAACCATGTAGAATTGATTCCAACCAAACCTATTTGTCTAATTTTGACTTAGCAGTAATTTATGAGAAGAATGTGTTTCCCATCAAAAGGATCATCACAAGAAAGGCTATTTATAGATGTCCCCAATTATTTTTCTGTGTAGTTTGCTTTAACCAACATAATAGATAATAATAATAATTAATGAATGATAAATACAACATGCTTAAAGACAACTGTCATGAAATTGAGTTCCAGATTTGAAAAAAACTATCCAAACATTAATATTAGTTATCTAAATTTATTTCCTATTATTTTTCTTTAAAATAGTCCTTTAAAGTGGACTGACACTAAAAAAGAAACAAATATATTCCAATTGGAAAAGAAAGATCAAAATTATAATTTTTTATATTATGTGATTGCCTAGGAAACCTAAGAGAACCAACCATAAAACTCTTAGGTTTAATAAGAGAATGCAACAAAGTAGCCAAATAAAACTACACGGAAAAATAATTTTGGGACATCTACAAATAGTCTTTAACGTGACTAATCCTTTGGTGGGAAATACACTCTTCTGATAAATTACCACTAGTCAAAAGTAGACAAATAGGTTTGGTTGGAATCAAGGGACTATTCTACATAGCTGCAATGAACCAAATAAATAGATTAAAAACAATCTAAATGCAATAGCACATGATGAAAAAGCAGAAGTAATCTAAATATTTAGACTATAATAATCAGTAATAACATTTTAAAAGACCACCCCCATTCACAATAGCAAAAAAATATGTGAAATGTGAAAATATAAGCTTAATCTGAAGGACCTACAAATAAAATTTTAAAAGCATTCTGAGACAGATTTTTTTTAAAGACTGAAATAAAAGAAGGCATATTCCTGAATGAAAGACAAACCTCTAGATATGTTAATTGTAGCCAAATATACAGGTTCAAGAAAATATAATCAATAATAATTAGTAAACATTAATATAAATTAAAATAAATATTTTAAAATATTTTAGCGCCAAAAAAACAATTCTTCAGTAAAAAACGTATTTGAAATGGAAATTTTTAACTTAATGTTATTTATTCAGTGTAGAACATACTCCTAATTACATCAGGAAGGAAATCTCTTACATGTCCTGAACAGTTAAGGACTGATAATTTTCCAGAATACATGAATGTAGTAGAAGGATTTTTCTAAGCAACTGGAGACAAAGCTTTTATTGTTATTTTGTGTTTGGGGATTAACTAATCTATAATTTCCTCTGATTTCTGTGCCATTTAGATTTTCCTTCCAAATCAAAATACTTGAATTGTTCTATCACTTATTTATGTAAAATTCAACAAGTTGGTTAATTCCTCCCATCTTTGGTGGCTTCATTATTAAAATGGGATAAGATTTGGATAACAAGTTTACCGGTTGGATCTCCACCTTTCTGCTGTACACGAAACAAGAACTGCTGTAAAAAGAAAATCCAGTTCACTGATCTGCAAACGTTTTAGAGGTCTTCTGTTGTTCACATCAGACCATGTTTTGACCTTTCAATTATAGAAGAAGATTAAAAGATTTTTTAAGTACTTTTAAATTAAATCTTTGTATCCTAAATAGATTGACAATTATACTGCCACATATCTGTAATACATTTTTAGCTGAAGGTTTCCCTTTAACACAAATATGAATAATCATGAACTTCTCTAGAAATAGAAGGTATACTACTTAAGTTTTGGAACAATAAGCCTTTCAGTATCCAAATTACTTAATTGTCTTTCCCATTTGACCTTTCAGCACATTGGCAGAATCAAAGAAGAAGAATCAAAGAACCTTCACAATCCTAAACTTAAAAGCATCAGGAACAGATTTTATGCAAAACATTTCCCTGAGGCTTAAGGGTGAGATCACATAGTCCTTCTTTGGCTTCTCAAAAACTCTTAATTCTTTGCTTTAACACTTTTCTGATAAAACAGCAGTCAGACTATGAACAGTAATACTCTATAGAGTGATAGATTGAAGTGAGCTTGTCCATTAAACTACAAGATAATGTGCATTTATAAAGTTAATGATAAATGCTCCTTCTCTACATTAATGCATTACTTTATTCACCATAATTATTGATCCCTAAAAGCCATTCTTTGCACTAAAGTGCTTTAACCAAAGTGCCTTAATAGAAAGTTCATTAGTGACCTCGTAAAATGACACACATAAAAGGAAAACGTGAGCCATGGCCGCTGAGCCTGCGTGTCCGGAGCCTGTGCTCCGCAACGGGAGAGGCCACAACAGTGAGAGGCACGCATACCGCAAAAAAAAAAAAAAAAAAAAGTCATGTACCAAAATGTTCATTGCAGCTCTATTTACAATAGCCAGGACATGGAAGCAACCTAAATGTCCATCATCAGATGAATGGATAAACAAGTGGCACATATATACAATGGACTATTACTCAGCCATAAAAAGAAATGAAATTGACTTATTTGTAGTGAGGTGGATGGACCTAGAGTCTGTCATACAGAGTGAAGTAAGTCAGAAAGAGAAAGACAAATACTGTATGCTAACACATATATATGGAATCTAAGAAAAAAAAAATGTCATGAAGAACCTAGGGGTAAGAAGGGAATAAAGACACAGAGCTACTAGAGAATGGACTTGAGGATATGGGGAGGGGGAAGGGTAAGCTGTGACAAAGTGAGAGAGTGGCATGGACATATATACACTACCAAAAGTAAAATAGATAGCTAGTGGGAAGCAGCCGCATAGCACAGGGAGATCAGCTCGGTACTTTGTGACCGCCTGGAGGGGTGCGATAGGGAGGGTGGGAGGGAGGGAGACACAAGAGGAAAGAGATATGGGAACATATGTATATGTATAACTGATTCACTTTGTTATAAAGCAGAAACTAACACAACATTGTAAAGCAATTATACTCCAATAAAGATGTTAAAAAAAATTCTAGCTGTTCTATATTTATCATAAGTAATATCTTTTATTAGGTAATATAACAGTAGAGACAAATTCAATCATATTGGTGGGTAAAAACCTTAGAGTCTTATCCTGTAGATAACATATACAATCAACAGATTATAAATTAATTATTTTCTAATAATTAATAATTTATTAGAAACTGTAACTTAACTGTTTATCCCCATGTTCCTTCTTGCTGTTCTTTTACTATACTTATGTCTTTTGACTAGGGCATTCCTTGGAGATCTGCTTTAAATCTATTATCAGAAGGATTAGAAGGAAATACATTGCAGAAGACACATGTTGAATAATGTCACGTGTCTAACAGACAGAGGTCAAATAGATGAGCTCTTTAAAAAGGGCATTTGGAAAAAGTACCTCAACTCTGCTGATTTTTGCTATGTTTACATTCTTACAAATATTTCATAATTGTTTATCCACTTTCAAAAAAGAATGCTTCTGACATCTGATAGTATAAAAGCTCTAGAGCTCTAATTTGTTTTTTAACTGATTGTTATAAGCCAATAGTTAAGCCGTGATAAACATACCCTGAAATGTTCTTAAGTATATCTAGTATTCCAATTTAAGTCCTTTATTATTTTATCTATGCATTTTAGGAGATGAGAAAAACCATTCTGTCCTAAATCGAAAGCCAATAACTAAAGCTAAAAATCTCAAATCTAACCCAAGCATTCCAGGTTGTGAAAGTACCATAATGAGAGAGGAAAAAGAAGATTCATGTTCAGCCAGTGCTTTTTACAAATGACTAATATGCATATATCACATTATTCCCAAGACAAAAGTAATTATATTCTTTCTTCCTACTGCTGCATGAAGGCCTCAGGCTGAATGTTCTCTTTTTATTTTTCTCCCATTAATATTATCTTTGATGAAAAACTGTAATCTGATCTCTCCAGTGTAAAACTTTTGGCAAATGAGGTATGAAGATATTTGGGGCATGGGGAGCAATCACAGTGTGATTGGTCATAGGACTCAAATATTATCTCAAACAACCACATAAAGCATACTCGATTTCACATCTATATCTTCCTTTCTTCATCTGCATTAAAAAAAAAAAAAAAAGTTCCTTCATACTATAGTTTCCTTATTTTTACAAAGGAATTATGTGTTTTTCCCCTGCAATTCAGTCAGGATACCACGGGAGGAGGAAAAAGAAAACATGTTAATAAGAAGTAGTAATATACATATTTTTAAATCAAGCTACAATGCTACTCAGAGGAATTTTATAAGAATCTGCTGCCCTTATGAAGCTTGTGGTACTTATAGAGGAGTGAAGATTCATCATCATCTCTGATTTTAGTACCTCCCTCAATAATTTCATTTTATTATTCTCTTCATCCCTCTTCAAAGCTCTTCAATAATTCCAGTTTTATTTTCAGTGCTTTTCTTCAGTACCAAAATCTTGTTGAAATAAAATCTGACCGTGGAATCATTATAGGATTTGGTGGCAGTGCGATCGTTAAGATTGTGTGAATATCTCCTTCATCTCTGTTATATTTCTTCTCCTAAGGGCATAACATAACACCACTACTATACTTTTTTATGGGAAGAAATTTCTTCTTTTATGTTCTAAAAATCAGGAGCAAGGGAAATGACACAGCACTAACTTCTTCTGAAACTTTAGTTCGAAAATAGCAGATAAGTAAATAAAAGACGACTACAGTGTTGTTAGGGTTAATCATTAACTATACTTAAAGACTGTAACTTTTTTCATTTATAGAAGAGATAATAATTTAAACAAAATAACTACTGTGCCCCACAATAAAGTACTTAAAGACTAATGGAATCAACAGAGCTAGGAAATAAAAGAAACTTAGGGAAAATTTAGGAAACAGAAATAGGAATAGAGGATCTTGAACTTTCGAGTGCATAAGAATCACTTAAGGCAATTGATAAAAATACAGCTTCCCATATGTCTCCATCAAAGATTCGAATTTAATGCGTTTGGTCAGAATTTGGGGTATCTGCATTTTAGCAAATATTTCCAATGATTCTGATTCAGAGAGTCTGTTTGAGAAATCCTTAATGGGCAGAACTCAGGGCCCTTAATTCCAAGTTCAATATTATTTCTGCCATACCACAAGGTCCTTGATTTTTAGGGAATTTTTAAGGTCCATTTTTAAACAAGGTGTCATAATTTGGAAATATAATTACAAAGTGTCCATTGAGTTTCGACCATGATTTACAGAAATTAATCATTAGAAACGTCATCCTTTCCTCCTGGGAGTACTCATCTCTACCTATTTAGCTCCACAATGCTCACTTTGACTATTTCCATATTACTGTGGTCTGGCTACAGAGAAAGACAACTAAGATCTGATATGTAGTTTCTAGTCACAGATACAGCTGGGGACTAAAAACATGACCCTTGGGTTGGAACACAATCCCTGTGCAGTGGCGAGATTTACAAGGACACCACCACCTTGAACAAGAACTACCCTGGGATCACATGAGTCACAGCACTTGATTTATCATCATTAAATTTGCTCTGGTAATAAATAAATAAATATATATATATGTGTGTATGTATATAATTTTTAAAAGTGCTGCATCTGAAATTGGAAATTATTCTTAAAATGGCAAATCATTGGAATATTTTACCTTACATAGAAACTTAGAAAATAAAACTGCAACAAAATGGATTCTGGAGTTGTACATCAAATGTATAAAAGCAACTTGTCAATGAATGAAGAGGAAAGAGCAAATTATACCCCCTTTCACCAGCTTTCTATTTTACCTCCTAGAGGCAGAGTCCCCTGCCCATTCTATTTACCTTGATCAAGCAGAAAACTGACTTTATCTAAAATTGTGCCTAGTGTAAGAAACATTGTAGAAAGTTTGCTTTTTTTTTTCCTCAGAAAGTGAGAGAGTAAACAGAGTTGTTCAATTTAGGATAATTACCAGCTTTTTGCAATTAAATAACAGAGTTTTCTATTCTTTAACTTAATAACCTGGCATGGATTTAAAATGCCACACCACCACAAATAAAAGTTCTTTTTCACAAGAATGAAAGAAGTTTATTCCAAGGAGTTAAAGGATCAGAGTTGAAGGCTTCTTTCTACCACTAACTTGAACCTGTGAAAGCCTGTACCTTGAATCTCTGCTTCACTTATAGGTAATACATGGAATCACCTAAGAGTTTAATAAAATTGGATTATAAAAGTATTTTGCAAACCAGCAAGTCACATTTTTCAATCCCACCTATATTTTGATTTTCTAATTAGGAAATCCATTTCCGTTTTTTTAAAGTTTCTAATATAATTATGAGGATTTATTAAACTTTTTAAAATTACAGCTTACTGCATTAAGTACAGGCATACCTTAGAGATATTGCAGGTTCAGTTGCAGACCACCACAATAAAGCGAATATCGCAATAAAGCAAGTCGCACAAGTTTTTTAGTTTCCCAGTACATATAAAACTTATATTTACACTATATTGCAGTCTATTAAGTGTGCAATAGCATTATGTCTGAACAACCAATATGCATACCTTGATTAAAAAATACTTTCACACTAAAAACTGCTAACCATCATCTGACCCTTCAGCAAGCCATAATCTTTTTGCTGGTGGAGGGCTTGAAAGATTGCGAGAAATACCAAAATGTGACACAGAGAAAGAAGTGAGCAAATGCTGTTGGAAAAATGGCGGCAATAGACCTGCTCCACACAGCGTTGCCACAAACCTTCAGTTTGTAAAAAACACAACTCCTTGAAGCATAATAAAAGGAAGCACAATAAAACAAGGTATGCTTGAACACTGAAACATGCACCATGGGATCCTGCCATCGGTGCTCTTGTGGCCTTATAGTACAAAAGCACAGAGAAACACCCTGGGAGGATTTCAAAAGAGGAGCACCTCAATTTGGTTATCTATTTTTTGAGAAGTACTCTTGAACACGAAAGCTGCTGAGTGTTAATTGACACCTTCAACTTGAATTAGAGAGTCTCTACAAATTTCATTTTTTGGAAAATGTCATGTTGTACTCCTCACATCATTTTATTCGGTTTTCCTCATTTCCAAAGGAAATACAGTAAGATCACATAGACAGATTTGCTCCCATCAAGGACAATACATATGAAACACAACGACCCGAACCATATCGCCTTAACGCAACTTTAGTTCCGAAGATAAGATTATAGATTTCCAAAATTCAGGCTTATATTTCCTTGTTTTCTACTTTCTTCTTAAATCTTTCCCGATGCATGAAGTAAATTCATAGAATTTTCATTGAAAATGATCCTATTCATTTTAATAAGTGGCAAATACAGCTATTAATAGCTATATTTATCAATTAACTTTCCAACAAAAATGCTAATAAATCTCCATTCCATGCCTACCAGCAGAAGAGAGGCGGGAGTAAGAAAGTCTCATTATAAGAAAATAGCAGGTTCTTAATGCCATCTGGGTAGTGTGCAGAGGAAATAATCTGAGTTGCGGGATGGAGAAATCATGGAGTTCTGACTTGATCTAAGACAGATTCTGTGAAGAAGCTGAGAGTTCCACTGACTTTAAAGGACGGATCCATTTAAAGTGCAGAGGAGGTAAGATCATAATAAGCTGGAGAGTTGAGCAAAGGCGTGGAGGAGGGAGCTTTAGAAAGCTTATTTGGGGTAGATCAGCATGCCTGGAGCTAAGGGTTGACTGGGAGATATTTTTGTAAAGACAGATTGGACCCATTACGTAGAGGACCATAACTACTAAGAACCTTGGACTTGAGAATTTTTAAAATAAAACTCAAAATAAGATTAGCAAACCTTCAACTTTTGAAAAGCTGTAATGAGGGACTTCCCTAGTAGCACAGTGGTTAAGAATACGCCTGCCAATGCAGGGGATGTGGGTTCGATTCCTGGTCCAGGAAGATCCCACATGCCACAGAGCAACTAAGCCCATGTGCCACAACTACCGAGCCCGCATGCCACAACTACTGAAGCCCGTGCACCTAGAGCCCGTGCTCTGCAACGAGAAGCCTCCTCAATGAGAAGCCCACACACCGTAACAAAGAGTATGCCCCGCTCACCACAACTAGAGAAAGCCTGTGCGCAGCAGCGAAGACCCAACACAGCCAAAAATAAATAAATTAAATAAATTAATTTATTTTTTAAAAAGCTGTAATAAATAATATGGCAAGCTTGAGTTCACACAAATTTTAACTAGCATGTGAAAATATTAGCAAAATCACAGCTCATAATATATATGTACAAAGTTAAGCAATAATCTGAGATTCATCAGTGAATGCAAAAAATCTACATCTGCGTTATCTGTTTAGTTATTGAGGTCAAATACTGAACACAAAAACAAATGGCTTAAATTGACTTTTTACAAAAACTTAAATTTAATGAAAAAAAAAATGGGACATTTTGTCTCTTTCTTGCCAAATGCTTGTTTGATTAGA
Source organism: Phocoena phocoena (assembly GCF_963924675.1). Classification (NCBI taxonomy): domain Eukaryota; kingdom Metazoa; phylum Chordata; class Mammalia; order Artiodactyla; family Phocoenidae; genus Phocoena; species Phocoena phocoena. The sequence continues at coordinate 116,798,639 of NC_089223.1, forward strand.
TTTTTCACATTCCAAACAGATGTTTTAAAGTAATTTCAATAAACTTTATCTTAATGACAGAGAAGTCACGACATTTAAATGTCACAAATATTTGCTATAGAAGTCTTTTTTCCCAGCACTTAGATCAAAATACTAAAGAGAAATAAACCAAATGTTAATGGTGGGTGTTTCTGAGTGTATAGTAATGAGTGATATTTCTTCTTTGTTCTTTCCAAATCTCCTATAATAAACATATATTCTTATTGTAGTAAACAGTAAAATGAAACAAATTCCAGTTGATAATACTATATTATTTGGAATAATGATAGAAAAGGCAAAATAACGGCTCAAACAAGATAAACAGTTATGCTCACATGAAATCCCCTCCCCCTCAAGAACCTAGATGTCTTCCACCTCAAGGCTCCAGCATCTCAAAAGTATGGTCCTCAACCTCTTGGTCCAGTAAAGTTGTAGCTGAGTTTTAGGCAAAAGGATGGAAGCAGACATGAAAAATAAAAAGAGGGCAAAGGGCTTGTGCCAGCTGTCTCTGAAGAAGTATGTTAGTTATCTATTCCACACAACAAACTGCCACATACTTAGCAACTTAAACAACAGATATTTATTACCTTACAGTTTCCATGGTCAGGAATACAGACACAGCTTAGCTAGTTCCCTGGCTTAGGGTTTCACAGTGTTGCTATGAAGATATTGGCCAGGCTGCATTCTCATCTGGGGGCTCAGCTAGGGAAGAAACCACTTGTAAGATGACCCAAGTTGTTAGCAGAATTTGTTTCCTATGCTTCTAGGACTGAGGGTCCAGCTTATTGCCAGCTGTTGCCTGGAGGCTGCCCTCAGCTCCTAGAGGCCATAGTTCCTAGAGGCTTCCCACAGTTCCTAGAGGCCTCCCATGGTTTCTTGAGGACTCGTGAAGTTCTCTGACACATGGACTTCCCCAGTGTGGCCACTTACTTCACCAAGCTGGGACAGAGAGCCCCTAGAGTTAGTCTGCTGGCAAGATGGAGTCCTATGTAATATAACTTAACTGTGGGAGTAACATCCCATCATCCTCACCATACTTTATTGCTTAGAAACAAGTCACTGATCCTACCCACACTCTCCCAGGGAGAAGGATTCTAGAAGGGCATGAACACCAGAAGACAGAGATAATGAGGGCTTCCCTAGTGTCTGTCCACCACAGAAAGTTTCCCAGAAACAATCACATAATCTTTCCTCTTGTATCCCATTGGCTACAGCTGACCCACATCTAGTTGGAAAATGCAGCCTCTTTTTCTGGCTAGCCATATGTCCTGTTACAAGTGCTATTACTGTGGAAGAAGGAGAGATGGAATATTGGGAGACAACTAGCAGATTGCCTTCCAATCAGAGACCTTCCCATCAGAACTTTTATAGCAATTCGGCGAGCTGAGGAACATGACAGCATCTGGCATAGATTAAGAGGAGGCCAAATGATGCTCCCTTATTACATCTACTAAATTGACTACTAGCTGTAGTTTGGTTATTAGAAGAATAGAAATTAAATTCCTTTAGAAGAATAGAAATTAAATTCCTTTAAAAGAAGAAAAGTGGGGCTTCCCTGGTGGCACAGTTTACTGCCGATGCAGGGGACACGGGTTCGTGCCCCGGTCCGGGAAGATCCCACATGCCGCAGAGCGGCTGGGCCCGTGAGCCATGGCCGCTGAGCCTGCGCGTCCGGAGCCTGTGCTCCACAACGGGAGAGGCCACAACAGTGAGAGGCCCGCGAACCGCAAAAAAAAAAAAAGAAGAAAAGTGTTTGAAAAGAATATCATGTTCAATTCACTTGTACACTGAGAGCTAGTCTCCAGTAAATCAATTCGATCTAGTGTTATAACTTTTTTTTTATTCTTCTAAACATGGTCAACCTGGTTACCATTTAAAAAATTTTTGTGTATCTATATAACCCTTTTAAAATTGCATAGCACTTTCTCACATATCTCATTTTATTTTCATTTCTCTCAATGAGTGTCCATTACTCTGTTTACCAAGTGAAGTTAAGTGACCAGCCCAAAGTTAAGTAACTGGAAAACAGCGCAGCCCAAGCTGAGGCCCAGGTTGTATACCTCTATATAGATTCTACTACACTATAATGTCAAGAAATCAATTTTATTGAAGAACAAAAATTTGAGTATATTACATATTTGAACAAACGCTAGATGTTGTTCAAGCTCCAAAAGTGTGGATATATCCAGATAATTGATGGATTTTTGTTTGGTCTCTCTCTGCTGTGTCTGACATAGCCCCAGCCAAAAGGACTGATGAAGAGAAGGAAAGAAGGAGAAGAAGGCAGGTCAAAGGAAGGGACAGTAGGTTAGGTTGCTAGTGGATGCTGCACCATTAAAAGAGCTTTAACATTTGAATGTGACTACAAAGAGAATTCTTAAGTATTAAAAAGTATTAGTTACATAGTCAATCCAATCCTCCAGAAAACAATTAAGTGGGTTCAGGTGGTTGCAAACACTGAGACTTTTCTAAAACAGGTTCCTGCTAGACTACTGAAATTAAACTCTCACATACACACCCTACCCTTCACCCGCTATTACCCTGGACACTCTGTGCCTGTGGTTTTTTTGGTTTTTTTTCTGCAAAATGAAACAATGAAATCAGGCTAGGTACCATGATTCACTGAAAATCAGTCCCATAGGTAAGCTTCTCTGACCCCTTAAACACCCTCACTCCTCCCCAGACTAGGTCAGGTTGCCTGATACCCATTCTCATCACCCTGTATGTTTTCACTGCAGCAGTAAAAATAGTACATGATAATTGTAAGTAATGTTGTACTTAAATTAACTGTCAATTTAGCTGTGTAATGACAATGTGAAAGTCAGGAGGTCAGGGTCTGCTGCAATCTTTCTAACTCACCATTACATTTCTACAGCACATTATATACGTATATCAATACATAGCTACCCCATACATATTTGATGATTGTGTAAACATAACTCATTCAATAATGAAATGAGCCTGAGTTTTGAAAGTAACTTTTTGCCAATCATCTTTTTTTCTTTCCATTTTCTTTCCCCTCTCTCTTACCCACCCCATACCCAATCTATCTCAAAGGTCACCATCAGTGTGCTTATTTTGGAACATTACTTCCTAAGACTATTTTCTTCTTCTACACAATTATAATACATTTTGCTGAGCTTTTATCTACTGATACATTATATAACAGCATACAAAGAGCTCCAACATGTGACAAGCTCTTGTTTTCTGTCTCACTGCCATCCCAGTTGCTGTTAATGTGCAGAGGTTCTACCATTACTCTTTGTCAAAATGGTTAAGTTCTTAGGTAAAGGAGTTATATAAAACTCACAGAGACAAACATGTATATAAAATAACCAAGACTGACTTCAAGGAATGCTAACACACAGCCTATTATTTATAAAGTAATATAAATTAAGTTGACATGGTTCTCCTGGCTTCATTTTGTTTAAATTCTATCCTGTAATGAAAAGTAATACTTTTCTATATTGAGTTAAAGTTAAGATTTTTCACAAGAGCCAGAAAGCTGTTGCCCCCAGAATATTCAGGCTTGGATAAAAAATACCTCTGTTACCATCCCAAGCCCTCTAACCCAGTTTAAGATTTCTTCTTTTGCTGTAAATACAAGGCTATGACAAGTTTTAGAACTCTAGAGGGTCTGCACTAACCCTATTCCCTGCCCTGATCAACAAGAGAATTGAGTTCTAAATGTATAATTTATATATAAAACCATAGGCACAAACTGTGAACGGAATCTTTCAAAGATTAATTCTTAAATATAGGTTACATACAGAGCTTAAGGAAAACAACATTTTAAGATCTGGATTCATTTGTCCAATCAACACTTATTTATCTTTTCCAGAGGGCTGAGCTCTATCTTGTGGAGGGAAAATAAAATGATCATGGATTCCCGAGTAAAATGAGACTTTAGAGAAAAGTGTTTGGGTTTAACCAGTAGGTTCCAGTAATTTCATTTCGTTTCTGTGTACGTGTTTGATTTCAAGTGTGAGTTTTAAGAAAAGTGAATGAGGGCATCTACTCTTTTTTTCTCAGAAGGCAGAAGATGCTGAACAGCACGAATGTGATGCTAAGTGAGCTGAGTTCCCATTTTCTATTTCTTCTATTACTACTGAGAGCTCTTGCTCATATCTGAGGGAGAAAAACTAAACACATAAATTTTCCCTATCCCAATTAAATTTTCTTTTATTTATACTCACAGTTCTCTAATTCAAATGTTTGGCAGAGAAGTCAGTCCAAACGCCTCAAGCCTAAGAATACTGGATATGTCGATCCACAATGTACAAGGCATCTCAATTTTCTCTGCTATTTCTCTTTTTTCTAACAACTTTTTATATCACTATTTCAAAGATACTTTCAGAGGAGCAAAACAAAATTAATTCATACAACTCCTACTTCTTGAATATTTATTATTTTCTTCAACCTCTTGAAATCAAAGGATCAGATACAATGGAGAAACATCATTATAAGTAGGGAAAGTATTCTGGAGTCTTTCTATGAAGGCTGTTTTCACACAGATTGAAAGAGAAATCATCCATTTTATTCTCACAATGAATCTCTCTTGTACTACATGGCACGAGGCCAAGCTATAAAATGATGTTTTAATGTTGCAAGCTAGATCAAAGAAACACGTTAATGATGTTTGGTCCTGCCTGAATATTGAGATAGCTTTGAAGACTCACACAGTATGTTCTACAATCTGATGATTGCTTGTATTTCCCCATCAAAATGAAACAAAACAACAGTTATTTCAAAACTTTATGCTAAACCTATAGATATGAATATGTTTATACTGCCAAATAGTCATCACCCAAGGCTGGTAATTAACTACATACATTATGATCAGAACAGAAGAACTTAAACTAGTTGCACATTAGGGAAATAGCTATTTTTGAGGACAAAGCATTTGAAAATTAAACAGAAATGATAGAAAATAATGTGTAGAGGTATTTTTTGGCTAAGGAATCAAAACAACTTTTAATGACAGAATATAATACGGTGATTTCCTTTATCAGGGACAATGTAAAACATTACCTATTATCTAAGAAAATAACTTCTTTCTCTTCTTTAGTTCATTTTAAATGACCACTGATGTGCAAGGCCCTGTACCTGGGGCAGTGGAAGACACAAAATGAACCAGGGAGGGATACAGCCCTCAAGGAGGTAAGAGTGTAGCAACTGTTACCCTGTTTCCAACTCCTGCTACTTTTTACTATTCCAAAGGCCCTATATTTTTTAACAAACCATTCCAGTTTCACTGATAGTTTACCTAATCAACTGTATCAGAAACAAATTAAAATCGTGACTTTAGGTGGGACCTTCAAGATGGCGGAGGAGTAACATGTGGAAATCACCTTCCTCCCCACAAATATATCAAAATTACACCTACATGTGGAAAAACTCCTACAGAATACCTACTGAAGTCTGGCAGAAGACCTCAGATTTCTTGAACTTCAGAGAGTGAAGAGAGAGATACTAACTGGTGTAAACCAAGAAAAATCTATAGGATAGACAGCAAAGGATTGGGCTGTGGGCAGACTAGACTGAACAACAACTGCATGGATTTCTAAGATCCAGAGGCAAAAAGCCATGTGGCTGACAGGATTTTCGTGCTCCTGCCAGGTGTCAGACCTGTGCCTCTGAGGTGGGAGAGCTGAGCTCAGGACATTGGTCCACCAGAGACCTCCAGGCTCCATGCAATATCAAACGGCAAAAGTTCTCCCTGAGATCTCCAACTCAACACTAAGACTTAGCTCCACTAAACGACCAGCAAGCTACAGTGCAGGACACCCTATGCCAAACAACTAGCAAGACAGGAACACAGCCCCACCCATTACCAGAGAGGCTGCCTAAAATCATAATAAGTACACAGAAACCTCAAAACACACCACCAGACGCAGTCCTGCCCACCAGAAAGCCGAGATCCAGCCTCATCCACCAGAAGACAGGCACTAGTCCCCTCCACCAGGAAGCCTACACAACCCACTGAATCTACCTTAGCCACTGGGGGCAGACACCAAAAACAATGGGAACTACAAATATGCAGCCTGCGAAAAGGAGACCCCAGACACAGTAAGTTAAGCAAAATGAGAAGACAGAGAAACACACAGCAGATGAAGGAGCAAGATAAAAACCCACCAGATCTAACAAATGAATAGGAAATAGGCAATCTACCTGAAAAAGAATTCAGAGTAATGACAGTAAAGATGATCCAAAATCTGAGGAAGAGAATGGAGAAGATAAAAGAAATGCTTAACAAGAAACTAGAAGAACTAAAGAGCAAACAAACAATAATGAACAACACAATAAATGAAATTAAAAATTTTCTAGAAGGAATTGGTAGCAGAATAACAGGCAGAAGAACGGATAAGTGACCTGGAAGATAAAGTAGTGGAAATAACTATCACAGAGCAGAATAAAGAAAAAATAATGAAAAGAATTGAGGACAGGAGAGGTCAGGAAGATGGCGGAAGAGTAAGATGCAGAGATCACCTTCCTCCGCACAGATACACCAGAAATATATCTACACGTGGAACAACTCCTAGAGAACACCTACTGAACGCTGGCAGAGGACCTCAGACCTCCCAAAAGGCAAGAAACTCCCCACGTACCTGGGTAGGGCAAAAGAAAAAACAGAGACAAAAGAATAGGGATGGGACCTGCACCAGTGGGAGGGAGCTGTTAAGAAGGAAAGGTTTCCACACACTAGGAAGTCCCTTCACGGGCGGAGACTGCAGGCGGCGGAGGGGGAAGCTTCGGCCCGCGTAGATGAGAACAGCAACAGGGGTGCGGAGGGCAAAGCGGGGAGATTCCCGCACAGAGGATCGGTGCCGACCGGCACTCACCAGCCTGAGAGGCTTGTCTGCTACCCGCCGGGGCGGGCGGGGCTGCAACCTGAGCCTCGGGCTTCGGTAGGAGCGCAGGGAGAGGACTGGGGTTGGCGGCATGAACACTGCCTGCAGGGGGTTAGTGCACCACGGCTAGCCGGGAGGGAGTCCGGAGAAAAGTCTGGAGCTGCCGAAGAGGCAAGAGATTTTTTCTTCCCTCTTTGTTTCCTGGTGCACCAGGAGAGGGGAATAAGATTGCTGCTTAAAAGAACTCCAGAGACGGGAGTGAGCTGCGGCTACAAGCGCGGACCCCAGAGACGGGCATGAGACGCTAAGGCTGCTGCTGCCGCCACCAAGAAGCCTGTGTGCGAGCACAGGTCACTATCCACAGCCCCCTTCCGGGAACCTGTGCAGCCAGCCACTGCCAGGGTCCCGGGATCCAGGGACAACTTCCCAGGTAGAACGCACAGCGCGCCTCAGGTGCAACGTCATGCAGGCCTCTGCTGCTACAGGTTCGCCCCGCACTCCGTACCCCTCCCTCCCCCCGGCATGAGTCCCCGAATCAGCTGCTCCTTTAACCCCGTCCTGTCTGAGCTAAGAACAGACGCCCTGCGGCGACCTACAATCAGAGGCGGGGCCAAATCCAAAGCTGAGCCCTGGGAGCTGTGAGAACAAAGAAGAGAAAGGGAAATCTCTCCCAGCAGCCTCAGAAGCAGCGGATTAAAGCTCCACGATCAACTTGATGTACCCTGCATCTGTGGACAACATGAATACACAACGAATCATCCCAAATTGAGGATGTGGACTTTGAGAGGAAGATTTACTATTTTTTCCCCTTTACCTCTTTTTGTGAGTGTGCATGTGTATGCTTCTGTGTGAGATTCTGTCTGTGTAGCTTTGCTTCCACCATTTGTCATAGGGTTCTATCCATCTGTTTTGTTTTTTTATCTTTAAAAGAAATTTTTTTCTTAATAATTATTTATTTTAATAACTTTATTTTTTCGTATTTTATTTTATTTTACTTTCTTTCTCTCTTTCTTTCTTTCCTTCCTTCCCTCCTTCCTCTCTCCCTCCCTCCTGACTTTCTTTCTTTCTTTCTTTCTTACTGTCCTTCTACTTTTTCTCCCTTTTATTCTGAGCCTTGTGGATGAAAGGCTCTTGGTGCTGCAGCAAGGAGTCAGTGCTGTGCCTCTGAGGTGGGAGAGCCAACTTCAGGACACTGGTCCACAAGAGACCTCCCAGCTCCACATAATATCATATGGCAAAAATCTCCCAGAGACCTCGATCTCAACACCAGCATCCAGTTTCACTCAACGACTAGCAAGCTACAGTGCAAGACACCCTATGCCAAACAACTAGCAAGACAGGAACACAACCCCACCCATTAGCAGAGAGGCTGCCTAAAATCATAAGTCCACAGACACTCCAAAACACACCACCAGACGTGGACCTGCCCACCAGAAAGACAACATCCAGCCTCATCCACCAGAACACAGGCACTACTCTCCTCTACCAGGAAGCCTACACAACCCACTGAACCAATTTTAGCCACTGGGGACAGACACCAAAAACAACGGGAAGTACGAACCTGCACCCTGCAAAAAGGAGACCCCAAACACAGTAAGATAAGCAAAATGAGAAGACAGAAAAACACACAGCAGATGAAGAAGCAAGATAAAAACCCACCAGACCTAACAAATGAGGAGGAAATAGGCAGTCTACCTGAAAAAGAATTCAGAATAATGATAGTAAAGATGATCCAGAATCTTGGATAGAATCACAAAATGCAAGAAACATTTAACAAGGACCTAGAAGAACTAAAGATGAAACAAGCAATGATGAACAACACAATAAATGAAATTAAAAATAGTCTAGATGGGATCAATAGCAGAATAACTGAGGCAGAAGAACGAATAAGTGACCTGGAAGATAAAATACTGGAAATAACTACTGCAGAGCAGAATAAAGAAAAAAGAATGAAAAGAACTGAGGACAGTCACAGAGACCTCTGGGACAACATTAAACGCACCAATATTCGAACTACAGGGGTCCCAGAAGAAGAAGAGAAAATGAAAGGGACTGAGAAAATATTTGAAGAGACTATAGTTGAAAACTTCCCTAATATGGGAAAGGAAATAGTTAATCAAATCCAGGAAGCACAGAGAGACCCATACAGGATAAATCCAAGGAGAAACATGCCAAGATACATATTAATCAAAGTGTCAAAAATTAAATACAAACAAAACATATTAAAAGCAGCAAGGGAAAAACAAAAAATAACACACAAGGGAATCCCCATAAGGTTAACAGCTGATCTTTCAGCAGAAACTCTGCAAGCCAGAAGGGACTGGCAGGACATATTTAAAGTGATGAAGGAGAAAAACCTGCAACCAAGGTTACTCTACTCAGCAAGGATCTCATTCAGATTTGATGGAGAAATTAAAAACTTTACAGACAAGCAAAAGCTGAGAGAGTTCAGCACCATCAAACCAGCTTTACAACAAATGCTAAAGGATCTTCTCTAGGCAAGAAACACAAGAGAAGAAAAAGACCTACAATAACGAACCCAAAACAATTAAGAAAATGGGAATAGGAACATACATATCGATAATTACCTTAAATGTAAATGGACTAAATGCTCCTACCAAAAGACACAGATTGGCTGAATGGATACAAGATCAAGACCCACATATGCTGTCTACAAGAGACCCACTTCAGACCTAGAGACACATACAGACTGAAAGTAAGGGGATGGAAAAAGATAGTCCATGCAAATGGAAACCAAAAGAAAGCTGGAGAATCAATTCTCATATCAGACAAAATAGACTTTAAAATAAAGACTATTAGAAGAGACAAAGAAGGACACCACATAATGATCAAGGGATCGATCCAAGAAGAAGATATAACAATTGTAAATATTTATGTACCCACATAGAAGCACCTCAATACATAAGGCAAATACTAACAGCCATAAAAGGGGAAATCGACAGCAACACACTCATAGTAGGGGACTTTAACACCCCACTTTCACCAATGGACAGATGAAACTAAATAAGGACACACAAGCTTTAAAGCTTATTTTCATCCAAAATGAATATAAATAAGGACACACAAGCTTTAAATGATACATTAAACAAGATGGACATAATTGATATTTATAGGACATTCTATCCCAAAACAACAGAATACACATTCTTCTCAAGTGCTCATGGAACATTCTCCAGGATAGATCATATCTTGGGTCAAATATCAAGCCTTGGTAAATTTAAGAAAATTGAAATTGTATCAAGTATCTTTTCTGACCACAACCCTATGAGACTAGATATCAATTACAGGAAAAGATCTGTAAAAAATACAAACACATGGAGGCTAAACATATACTACTTAATAACGAAGTGATCACTGAAGAAATCAAAGAGGATATAAAAAAATACCTAGAAACAAATGACAATGGAGACACGACGACCCAAAACCTATGGGATGCAGCAAAAGCAGTTTTAAGTGGAAAGTTTATAGCAATACAATCCTACCTTAAGAAACAGGAAACATCTCGAATAAAGAACCTAACCTTGCACCTAAAGCCATTAGAGAAAGAGAACAAAAAAACCCCAAAGTTAGCAGAAGGAAAGAAATAATAAAAATCAGATCAGAAATAAATGAAAAAGAAATGAAGGAAACGATACAAAGAACAACAAAACTAAAAGCTGGTTCTTTGAGAAGATAAACAAAATTAATAAACCACTAGCCAGACTCATCAAGAAAAAAAGGGAGAAGACTCAAATCAATAGAATTAGAAATGTAAAAGGACAAGTAACAACTGACACTGCAGAAATACAAAAGATCACGAGAGATCACTACAAGCAACTCCATGCCAATAAAATGAACAACCTGGAAGAAATGGACAAATTCTTAGAAATGCACAACTGCCAAGACTGAATCAGGAAGAAATAGAAAATATGAACAGACCAATCACAAGCACTGAAATTGAAACTGTGATTAAAAATTTTCCAACAAACAAAAGCCCGGGACCAGACAGCTTCACAGGCGAATACTATCAAACATTTAGAGAAGAGCTAACACCGATCCTTCTCAAACTCTTCCAAAATATACCAGAGGGAGGAACATGCCCAAACTCATTCTACAAGGCCACCATCACCCTGATACCAAAACCAGACAAGGATGTCACAAAGAAAGAATACTACAGGCCAATATCACTGATGAACATAGATGCAAAAATCCTCAACAAAATACTAGCAAACAGAATCCAACAGCACATGAAAAGGATCATACACCAAGATCAAGTGGGGTTTATTCCAGGAATGCAAGGATACTTCAATATACGGAAATCAATCAAAGTGATACACCAGGTTAGCAAACTGAAGGAGAAAAACCGTATGATCATCTCAACAGATGCAGAGAAAGCTTTCGACAAAATTCAACACACACTTACGATAAATACCCTGCAGAAAGCAGGCATAGAGAGAACTTTAAGAAAAAACGGAGCTGGAGGAATCAGGCTCCCTGACTTCAGACTATGTTACAAAGCTACAGTAATCAAGACAGTATGGTACTGGCACAAAAACAGAAATATAGATCAATGGAACAGGATAGAAAGCTCAGAGATAAACCCATGCACATATGGTCACCTTATCTTTGATAAAGGAGGCAGGAATGTACAGTGGAGAAAGGACAGCATCTTCAATAAGTGGTGCTGGGAAAACTGGACAGGTACATATAAAATATGAAATTGGAACACTCCCTAACACCATACACAAAAATAAACTCAAAATGGATTAAAGACCTAGATCCAAGGCCACAAACTATCAAACTCTTAGACGAAAACATAGGCAGAACACTCTATGACATACATCACAGGATCCTTTTTGACTCACCTCCTAGAGAAATGGAAATAAAAACAAACAAATGGGACCTAATGAAACTTAAAAGCTTTTGCACAGCAAAGGAAACCACAAACAGGATGAAAAGATAACCCTCAGAATTGGAAAAAATATTTGCAAATGAAGCAACTGACAAAGGATTAATCTCCAAAATTTATAAGTAGCTCACGCAGCTCAATAACAAAAAAACAAACAACCCAATCCAAAAATGGGCAGAAGACCTAAATAGACATTTCTCCAAAGAAGATATACAGACTTCCAACGAACACATGAAAGAATGCTCAACATCATTAATCATTAGAGAAATGCAAATCAAAACTACAATGAGATATCATCTCACACCAGTCAGAATGGCCATGGTCAAAAAATCTAGAAACAATAAATGCTGGAGAGGATGTGGAGAAAAGGGAACACTCTTGCACTGCTGGTGGGACTGTGAATTGGTTCAGCCACTATGGAGAACAGTATGGAGGTTCCTTAAAAACCTACAAATAGAACTACCATATGACCCAGCAATCCCACTACTAGGCATATACCCTGAGAAAACCAAAATTCAAAAAGAGTCATGTACCAGAATGTTCATTGCAGTTCTATTTACAATAGCCAGGAGATTGAAACATCCTAAGAGCCTTTCATCAGATGAATGGATAAAGAAGATGTGGCACATATATACAATGGAATATTACTCAGCCATAAAAAGAAACGAAACTGAGCTATTTGTAATGAGGTGGATAGACCTAGAGTCTGTCATACAGAGAGTGAAGTCCGAAAGAGAAAGACAAATACTGTATGTTAACATATATGTATGGAATTTAAGAAAAAAAATGTCACGAAGAACCTAGGTGTAAGACAGGAATAAAGACACAGACCTACTGGAGAACGGACTTGAGGATATGGGGAGGGGGAAGGTGATCTGTGACAAAGTGAGAGAGAAGCATGGACATATATACACTAACAAGCGTAAGGCAGATAGCTAGTGGGAAACAGCCGCATAGCACAGGGATATCAGCTCGGTGCTTTGTGACTGCCTAGAGGGGTGGGATAGGGAGGGTACGAGGGAGGGAGATGCAAGAGGGAAGAGATATGGGAACATATGTATATGTATAACTGATTCACTTTGTTATAAAGCAGAAACTAACACACCATTGTAAAACAACTATACCCCAATAAAGATGTTAAAAAAGAAAAATTAACAATAGAACTACCATATGACCCAGCAATCCCATGACTGGGCATATACCCTGAGAAAACCAAAAATCAAACAGAGTCATGTACCAAAATGTTCATTGCAGCTCTATTTACAATAGCCAGGAGATGGAAGTAACCTAAGTGTCCATCATCGGATGAATGGATAAAGAAGATGTGGCACATATATACAATGGAATATTACTCAGCCATAAAAAGAAATGAAATTGAGTTATGTGTAGTGAGGTGGATGGACCTAGAGTCTGTCATACAGAGTGAAGTAAGTCAGAAAGAGAAAGACAAATACAGTATGCTAACACATATATATGGAATCTAAGAAAAAAAAATGTCTTGAAGAACCTAGGGGTAAGACGGGAATAAAGGTGCAGACCTACTAGAGAATGGACTTGAGGAATTGACTTGAGGATATGGGGATGGGGTAGGGTAAGCTGTGACAAAGTAATAGAGTGGCATGGACATATATACACTACCAAACGTAAAATAGATAACTACTGGGAAGCAGCCGCATAGCACAGGCAGATCAGCTCGGTGCTTTGTGACCACATAGAGGGGTGGGATAGGGAGGGTGGAAAGGAGGGAGACACAAGAGGGAAGAGATATGGTGATATATGTATATGTATAACTGATTCACTTTGTTATAAAGCAGAAACTAACCCACCATTGTAAAGCAATTATACTCCAATAAAGATGTTAAAAAAAAAAAAAAAAAAATACTGAGGGTTTCCCTAGTGGCACAGTGGTTGAGGGTCCGCCTGCCAATGCAGGGGACACAGGTTCGTGCCCCACTCCAGGAGGATCCCACGTGCCGCAGGGCAGCTGGGCCTGTGGGCCATGGCCGCTGGGCCTGTGCATCCGGAGCCTGTGCTCTGTGACAGAAGAGGCCACAGCGGTGAGAGGCCGGCGTACCGCAGAAAAAAAAAAAAAAGAAAGAAAGAAAAAAAAACTGGGCTTCCCTGGAGGCGCAGTGGTTGAAGGTCCACCTGCCGATGCTGGGGATGAGGGTTCGTGCTCCGGTCCGGGAGGATCCCGCATGCCGTTGAGTGGCTGGGCCTGTGAGCCATGGCCGCTGAGCCTGCGCGTCTAGAGCCAGTGCTCTGTGGCGGGAGAGGCCCACGTATCACAAAAAAATAAAAAAAACTTCCAACAAACAAAAGCCCAGGACTAGATGGCCTCACAGGCTAATTCTATCAAGCATTTAGAGAGAAGTTAACACCTATCCTTCTCAAACTCTTCCAAAACACAGCAGAGTGAGGAACAGTCCCAATCTCATTCTACAAGGCCACCATCACGCTGATACCAAAACCAGACAAAGACGCCACAAAGAAAAAAAACTACAGGTCAATATCACTGATGAACATAGATGCAGAAATCCTCAACAAAATACTGGCAAACAGAATCCAACAGCACATTAAAAGGATCATACACCATGATCAAGAGGGGTTTATCCCAGGAATGCAAGGATTCTTTAATATATAAAAACCAATCAATGTGATAAACCATATTAACAAACTGAAGGACAAAAACCATATGATCACCTCAGTAGATGCAGATAAAACTTTCAGTAAAGTTCAACACCCATTTATGACAAAAACCCTCCAGAAAGTAGGCATAGAGGGAACTTGCCTCAACATAATAAAGGCCATATATGAAAAACCCAGAGCCAACATCATTCTCAATGGTGGAAAACTGAAACCATTTCCACTAAGATCAGGAACAAGCCAAGGTTGTCCACTCTCACCACCATTATTCAACATAGCTTTGGAAGATTTAGCCACAGCAATCAGGGAAGAAAACGATATAAAAGGAATCCAAATTGGAAAAGAAGAAATAAAGATGTCACTGTTTGCAGATTACCTGATACCAAACAGAGAGAATCCTAAAGACGCTACCGGAAAACTACTAGAGCTAATGAATGAACTTGGTAAAGTAGCAGGATACAAAATTAATGCACAGAAATCTGTTGCATTCCTACATACTAATGATGAAAAATCTGAAAGCTAAATTAAGGAAACACTCCCATTTATCACTGCAACAAAAAGAATAAAATACCTAGGAATAAACCTACCTAAGGTGACATAAGACCTGTATGCAGAAAACCATAAGACACTAATGAAAGAAATTAAAGATGATACAAACAGATGGAGAGATACACCATGCTCTTGCATTGGAAGAATCAACATTGTAAAAATGACTCTACTACCCAAAGCAATCTACACATTCAATGCAATCCCTATCAAACTATCACTGGCATTTTTCACAGAACTAGTAAAAAAATTTCACAATTTGTATGGAAACACAAAAGACCCTGAATAGCCAAAGCAATCTTGAGAACAAAAAATGGAGCTGGAGGAATCAGGCTCCCTGACTTCAGACTATAATACAAAGCTACAGTAATCAAGACAGTATGGTTCTGGCACAAAAACAGAAAGATAGATCAATGGAACAGGATAGAAAGCTCAGAGATAAACCCACACACATATGGTCACCTTATTTTTGATAAAGGAGGCAAGAATATACAATGGAGAAAAGACAGCCTCTTCAATAAGTGGTGCTGGGAAAACTGGACAGGTATATGTAAGGGTATGAAATTGGAACACTCCCTAACACCATACACAAAAGTAAGCTCAAAATGGATTAAAGACCTAAATGTAAGGCCAGACACTATCAAACTCTCAGAGGAAAACATAGGCAGAACACTCTATGACATACATCACAGCAAGATCCTTTTTGACCCACCTCCTAGAGAAATGGAAATAAAAACAAAAATAAACAAATGGGACCTAATGAAACTTAAAAGCTTTTGCACAGCAAAGGAAACCCTAAACAAGACCAAAAGACAACCCTCAGAATTGGAGAAAATATTTGCAAATGAAGCAACTGACAAAGGATTAATCTCTAAAACTTACAAGCAGCTCATGCAGCTCAATAACAAAAAAACAAACAACCCAATCCAAAAATGGGCAGAAGACCTAAATAGACATTTAACCAAAGAAGATATACAGATTGCCAACAAGCACATAAAAGAATGCTCAATATCATTAATCATTAGAGAAATGCAAATCAAAACTACAATGAGATATCATCTCACACTGGTTAGAATGGCCATGATCAAAAAATCTTTAAACAATAAATGCTGGAGAGGGTGTGGAAAAAAGGGAACCCTCTTGCACTGTTGGTGGGAATGTAAATTGATACAGCCACTATGGAGAACAGTATGGAGGTTCCTTAAAAATCTACAAATAGAACTACCATACGACCCAGCAATCCCACTACAGGGCATATACCCTGAGAAAACCATAATTCAAAAAGAGTCATGTACCAAAATGTTCATTGCAGCTCTATTTACAATAGCTAGGACATGGAAGCAACCTAAGTGTCCATCAACAGTTGAATGGATAAAGAAGATGTGGCACATATATACAATGGAATATTACTCAGCCATAAAAAGAAACAAAATTGAGTTATTTGTGGTGAGGTGGATGGACCTAGAGTCTGTCATACAGAGTGAAGTAAGTCAGAAGGAGAAAGACAAATATCGTATGCTAACACATATATATGGAATCTAAAAAAACAACATCAACAAAAAAAAGGTTCCTAAGAACCTAGGGGCAGGACAGGAATAAAAAGGTAGAGAATGGACTTGAGGACATGGGGAGGGGGAAGGGTAAGCTGGGACCAAGTGAGAGAGTGGCATGGACATATATACACTACCAAATGTAAAACAGATAGCTAGTGGGAAGCAGCCGCATAGCACAGGGAGATCAACTTGGTGCTCTGTGACCACCTAGAGGGGTGGGATAGGGAGGGTGGGAGGGAAACGCAAGAAGGAGGAGATATTGGGATGTATGTATATGTATAGCCGATTTACTTTGTTATAAAGCAGAAACTAACACACCATTTTAAAGCAAGTATACTTCAATAAAGATGTTTTTAAAAATCCTGACTTTACTGTATATTTATTATGAGTAACATAAAAAAAGAGAACTAGTTTTGAAAACCAAATAATTATACAATAATAAATGTTCATTCTTATAGACCCACATAAAGACACAACCTGTGTTCTCAATAATGCTCTAATGCAAGGGATTTTAAAGTGTAGTCTCAGATAAGCAGTATCTGCTTCACCTGGCAGCTTGTTAAAAATGCAAATTATCCGGCCCTACCGGACTCCTAGTGAAACAGAAACTCTGGGGTGGGGCCCACCAACCTGTGATTTAATAAGCGTTCCAGATTATACTGATGCATCCTAAAATTTGAGAACCACTGCTCTAATCTAATCTACTAAGTTTAAATTGGTGTTTTATAAAATAAGACAAGACTTTCATACTACTAATTCAACCTTGTACACTTTTCACAGGCATGTTTGCAAGGAGACCTAGAGGCAGGTAAAATTCATCTTTTCTGTGGCTTTTGAGAAGCCGGATACCACTTCCAGTTCTCTTCCTCCCAATTATTTTGGGGAGATTTTTGGTTTTGATCTATTTTCACTTAACATCTCTTGAGACAATGAAGAAAGTTGGGGTACATTTCCTTGAGCTGAGTTAGCAGTTTCTAGCTAGAATATGCTTTCTTTCAAATCTTCATCCATTACCTTTCAGCAGCTTAACAGTGTCATTGATTACTATAACTATAGATCCAAGCTGGATATTTTCAAGAAAAGTAATACTACACTTACTAGATATTTCAGGTCGGAAATACTGATGTATTCTTTATTAACACTTGCATTTTTTAAAAACTTGTTAGAATAGTATGTTGCTTTAATTTAGACACTGAAAATAGAAGAAGACTGCAAATTGAAACGAGTTTCCCAATCCTTCATAATCATCACCTCCACATAGAAGTATTTAGAGGCAGGGGGAAAAAAAACATCAAAAGATACAAGTAATTTTTAAACTATACAAAGCATAAATTCTTAAATCTCCATCATTCAGTGTCTTATTTCAGAGTGACTAAATACAAGGGTTGAATATTTCAATATACAAAAGTGCATAGTTTTGTTCTTTTTCTTTCTTATTAATGGTTTCCACAGGTATTTGATTTACAGAGCTGGGTCTCTGATAAATATATTTCATATTACCTCAGGGCTTCTCAGAGGTTGACAGAAGCCTGAACTTCCATTTTTGAGGTCTCCAGTATTTACGTAAATAGTAATAGTAGATATGCTAAAGGTAGATACAAAAACTGTGGTTTATCCCATAAGTCTAAACCAAAGCTAACACATTTATCACATTAAAAAATATTGTATAAGTTCATTTAGAGATTATACTAAATTTGAGGTTCTTTACAAATGTGAGACACTGGGCTAGAACATCTTCTCCACCTCTACTTCCGCCACTGCCACAGGTTCTTTGCTGTCTAAAATGAGTGTTGCATAAACTGGAATCTCTTGGGAGGAAAAATTATTCCCCGGCCTTCATACTCCTGGGTTAGGGAAGAAGACAGGAAGGAAAGGCTAGAGGGGACAATGGTTGACACTGCTATGTATTGCCTCTTTACCTTCTGCTGGGCAAGTAAAGAGGAAGGAAATATGGGCAAGTAAAGAGGAAGGAAATATAGGCAACATATCTATCTGCTATTACACTGGCTTAAATTTCATATGTGCACTGATGGGAACTTGTGGAATAGAGCTATAAGACTTGACTATCTCATAGGAAAACAACACAGAATCCTAAGGTGTCTGTACTTCCAGTTAGATGGTTAGAGTAGCAATCACTGGTGAAGGTAGCAATTCTCCCCAAAGATTCAGGAAATTTGCGCCTCCAATCAAAGATTCATGAATCTTTTCTATTTCCTGAAATCTTGTAGAAGAGCCTGACCTCCTATCCCTATATCAATACGTAAGTAACAGAAGAGCAGGGAAGGTTCCTGCTTTTATTTTCTTATTAAAATATTATTTAATATTTAGTAGGTGGACCATTTAGATGTTCAATAATTTTTCTTTTTTTTTATTTTTATAACTGAAATGAAGACTGTAAAGGTGCTTGGATGACAGAGCAAGTTCTCTGGAAAAGATGCATCTAAAAAAAAAATGTAAGTTCTTAAAATTCCCGAAAGGCACAAGACTCCCAGGGGGTGGGGGTGGGGGGGAACCACAACAAAATTAATTAATTTAAAAAAACAATCTAATACATGTCATCTGGCAAAACAATTCTACCATCTTGACATTTTCATAGGCTTCCAGAAGGAGTAATTCGTTCAGTTACTTCTGTAACGTCTTTATCAAAAGAGCAAAAAGAATACACAACTTTCAGGCTTTTTAAATTTTCAAGCTAACTCAAAACATGAGAATCTAATCGAAGATCTCGCTATACAGTATCCAAATGCTCCCTAAAAGTTAATAAACGACCAAAATGTTTAATTTCTGTATCATTTGGGTCTCTTTCAATCACAACAAGGCAGAAATTTCAACTCAAGCTGCCTTAAGACAAAGTTGAATTTGGTGATTTGTATTTGAAAATATCCAAAGTTAGGACTTTTTTTCAGCAGCAGCTGGGTTCAGAGCTCAAATATCCCCATCTAGGTTTAGCTTTCCTCCAACTCACAGGTATGCCTGAGTATTTGCTTCATTCCCAGACTTCACATGGTGACACAAAGAAGCTCTAAGCTCACAACTCACTCTGCAAAGTCCAATGGAAGGGAGTCCCTTTCTTAAGGGGGCCAAAAAAAGTCCCAAAACGGTTCTTTCTTGTCTCTGACTGGCCAGACTTGGTCATATACTTTTCTGTAAACCAGTCCTAGCTACCAGGAAGACATAATGCTTCTAATGGCCATACCTGAGTCGTGGGTCACCCAGTGAGTCATAGTAGTGGCTGACATCACCTGAAGCTTATGGGCCGAGGGGTGCTGGTACGATCCTCAAAATAAACGAGGGTACTGTTTCCATGAAGAGGAGCGAGTAGCTGCAAAGCAAAACCACAAATATCCACTACAAGTTATCATTAGTAGATCCACTTCCCCCACTTAGTAAAATTGTCACATATGCTATGTTAGTGGGTCAAAATGGAATCTAAAAGAAAAAACAAAAAAAATCATTCGATTGAGGCTCCTGATCAACCTATAGTTTAGAAGAGTGTAACCTCACACCTTGTATCCAAAATGTTGCTCCAGTTGTTGTCATTCCATTTGTCTTCAGGAGCTGGAACACGTGGCCTTTAGAAAGCCCGCAAATAGTGGCAATTCCCTGCTTATAACCTCGAAGCCGCCCGCCTTGCTCTGCCAGGTCCAGTGTCACTGGCGAGAGCGTGACCAGAGGGGACTACGAGGGTGAGCCCGCCCCCCTTCCCAGCGCCGCCTCAAGGACTCGCACCCACTTCCCACGCGGCGCAACCCTTCTCATCCTTGGCGGCCGCTACCAATACTGCCCGCAGTGGCCGTCGGAACCGGACGACCGGGGCGGGACGCCTGGGGTCCCCCAGCCGAGGGCTGGGCAGGCAGACCCGGGTGCGAGACGGGCGGATGAAGGCGCCTCCAGCCCCCTGGCTCCCGCCTTCTCCCCTTAAGCCGGCGGGCGGGCGCGGGCGCGGGCGCGGGCGGGTCGGGAGCCGTGAGGCAGCGTGAGGGCGGCGCCGGCGCTGCCGGGCGGGTCCCGGGGCCGCGGAGCGCGTCGGAGCGAGCGCACGAGTACCCCGCGCGTCCGCCGCGCTCGCCCCGCGGCCGCTCCCGCCCAGCGCCGCCCGCACTCCCGGATCCGCGAGGCGCCCACCGGACGCGGCCGCGGGGACCCGGGCGCACGAGGGGAGGGGCCGCCCCCGCCGGGCTCCCGGCACCACGTCGCCCCTGAAGGAAGCCCGAACGGCGGGGCCGCCGCGAGGAGCCGCGGAGGCTGAGGACCCGGGAAGGCGGCTCCCGCGGACGCCCGCAGCCCGAGGAAACCACCAGGGACCGGGCGGTCCTCGGCGACTTGGAATGCGGACTCCAGAGGCGGCGCGCACGGTCAGGGCATAAAACCGCCACACGTTTTATTTAATTGTCCTTTCCCCTACTGTTTTAAATAAGTTTATTTAGACAGTGAAGAAAAAATAATAGCTTCCTGGATGACTGTTGGTTTGTAAATATAATCCCGAAAGTTTTGCATGGTGTGGTTATTTGCTTATGCAGATTTATTAACCTGTTAACTCTTCAGCTAGACAGAAAATTGACATTTTAAATACTGTTTGAGGAACATTACAAGTTCGCTGCCGCGTTCAGGCATTGTGTTATTTATCAGCTTAGTTAGCATCTGTCTTCCCGAAGTGGTACCCAAACCTGTCCCTTGGCGACCGGTCTTGCATGTGACACTCTTGCCCTCTAGTGCCTCAGCAGCTTGGTAGCAGTTTGATGGCTAATATTAATGAGTTGTTACATAACACAAGGGTACTGGGCCTGAACTGGTTATTGCTGCCACTTTTTACAAAAGCCAAAAGGCTGAGCCGGTGGTAGTGGATACGGTTGTTTCAGTTTCTTTTCTATCTATTGAAACTTTCTCAAGCGTTTTCAGCTCTTTCTGTTTTCATTCCAGGTAAGTGTGTCTATTTATTTATACTATACATTAATGGCTTACTCATAAATGTAGGAGTAGCAACTTTGTTTTTAATTAATCTAAGAATTTCAGGATTGAATAAGTGCCTAATTTTATCTTTATAGAAGAAATAGAGCATTTAATTAAATTGAGTGAAATAAAGAACTGTCTTCTCCCGGTCTAATTTTAAAGCTTCTCTTTTATAAAATTAAAGTGTTAAGGGGATGATCCCTTATAATTGTTTAAGATCTCCACCAAGAACTTGTGATTATTCTGCAGTAGATTTGTTAGACAGAACAAATGTCTGTTGCTTGATGGACTAGAAATTTGTAAGCAGCATCAGAGACTTAAGCTATAACCTGTTTACCTATACAGTAATGATCCTCAACAAATCTTTCTATTTGATGCAATTCATTTTATAAACATTATTTAAAATTGTACAGTTAATAAAATTAAATTTAACTGGCAAGAAATAGCCTAAGTATTGAATACAGAAGCTTTAAGTTAAAAGAAAATACATATTCTTCCATTTAATATATCCACTTTTTTTGAAGAAGAACTAAGTTTCATTTTTTTAAGGGGTTTACCTAGATCATCTTCCAACTAGTTCTTCTAGTTCTTCTAATATCTGGAAACTATTTAAGCCTCAAACTCATTTTAAGTTGAAATTTATCCATATTCTTTATAAACATATTGGAGTATGGCAACATATGTAATCTGGAAGAGTTTAAAGAAATTTATTCCTAAGTAATGTAAACAACTAAATCTTAATATTAAAATACAAATCAGATATTGAGACACATGAGAAACTGACCTCAAATCCACTTTTTCTTTTTCTTAGAAAAT
Organism: Phocoena phocoena; assembly: GCF_963924675.1. Taxonomy (NCBI): domain Eukaryota; kingdom Metazoa; phylum Chordata; class Mammalia; order Artiodactyla; family Phocoenidae; genus Phocoena; species Phocoena phocoena. The sequence goes on from NC_089223.1 coordinate 116,820,928, forward strand.
ACATTATCAACTATTGAACAGTGCTGTTCACCACTAGAGAGCAGAGTGATGTGGAAGAGAAACTCTCAAACGTCTGATATTCACCTGAAGGGCATTTTTTCCCTTTTTCTTTAGCCATAGCTCCCTATTAACATTGTATTTGAGAAGTAGATTTCAAAAATAAATTTGAAAGAGATTCTTTTGGAAAATAGTACTGAACATATCAAGAGGCTTGCCTTAACAGAAACTCTTTTCCTTTTCTTTCTCCAGTTAACACAGACAGTATCTGCCACCTCTCTGATATTTTTATTGTTTTTGTTTATGGTCTTGATGGGAAAGCAGAAGCCTTCTTTCTCTGTCTAAGTAAATATTGATATTAAACTGGTAACATGAGTTAATTTTCTTCATAGTCTTTAGAATAAATATTCTAACATTACTAAAATATTTTAGATAAAATAAAACTTTTATCTCTTTCTAGAGAAATTTGTTATAGTTCAGTTGAGTTGAGTTATAGTATACCGTTCCTTTTAATACATTTTCTTGAGAAAACTATTTGTTTCTGAAGATTACGGCAAATATTAGAGTAATTTGTGGTATAACTGAAAGGTTTGTTGAAAAAAATATAGTGGAAGTGATACCCAGGCATTTGAGGTTCTTTTTTCCTGAACAATATATCCTGCTGAAGAAGTTATTATGAGCTAGAATCTATAAATTCAAAGGTTGACTTGTCATTAAGAATTTTAAAATGATAAAGAAATTACAAATTTTTCTTTTAATTCAGGGAATCTTATATGACTTCCTTGAATCCAGGTTGAATCTCAACTGCTCTTTGGTGATTAGTGGCAACTTTTAAATTTAAATAAAATTTGAGGTTAAAATACTTCGGTGATTTGTATGCGCTAGAAAAACAGGGACATAGAATTGGTGATAAAAACACTATTCTCAACTAAGTAAATGCCTCGGACTTCTAATTGCTTAACAGTTTAGACAATAGGGGAAAGACAGTGGAAGTTTACTTATCCTGTGCTGTGGCTCTTGGCGATGAGCACTCACACTGAAATGCACGAACTCTGAACACCTGTCCATATTCGAGGATGCTGCCGGGGCACAAAAGTAAGAGCTTGCATTATAATGGTAACTAGTGTGAACAATGCTCACAGTTGTTTTATAACTGAAGTTTCTCTTAGAATACCCAAGAATTGGTTTTAGAAAACCAACTGATATATTTGTCTGCTTGTTTGTTTTTAATAAAAACTATATTCTTAGGCTCTGGGACATCACAATGAGTGATTTATCGCTTCAAGTTGAGCTAAACATTTTTCATCAATTTCACGTAAGTTACATAACTAGAAAAAAATGTCAGGCCCTGCTGCAAGTATCCTGTATAATAAATTATTTTACAAAAACTCCTACAAATTAATGAGGGCTGTAACACTTCACTACCTGTTGCCAAAAAATCAAGTATTAAAGTTCTATACTAAAACCTTTTAGCATCTCCGTGATGGGTATCCATTTTATGTACATTTCACTTTTAAATCTTTTTCTTTGATTACAATGTTTAAGAATAACATAAAGTTAGATCTGGATTCCAGGTCTGGTTCTGCCGTGAGAGCTGTAGTCTTGGACAACTCCCTTGCTGACTCTGGGCCTTGGTCCCTCACCTGCAAAATAAGGATCTCAGAGATCCTTTCGTATCCTCTTTATTGCCCACCACTGTGGAAATTGTTCTGGAGTACAGGACTAAAAGACATGAAAAAAAGTAAAGAATAATGCAAAACTAAACTTATTGAGAATAAACTTACTGAGTACTACAGTCTAGAATTTTAGTAGTAGATATGTTAAGTCATTAAAATGACAGCTAACGCTCAGAATGGTTACGTGTACCAGGCACTGTTCTAAGCACTTTACTTACTAATTTTCAGCTCATGCAATCTTCACAAAGATTATTTGAGGTAGATACTGTAATTACTTCCACTTCACAGATGAAGAAATTGAGGCACTGAGAGGTTACCTCCATGTCTAAGATGGCATCCCTGCCAAGTGGTAATGCTGGGATTCAGTTTGAGTCTGGCTCCAATGCACATGCCCTTAACAACTAAATTACACTGTAACTCTATATGTTTCAAATATTTGTGCTTGATATGCCTCTTGATATAATATAGGAAATTCATGTACCACTCTACTCATTTCCACTACTTCTACCCTTACATATGAAATCATTCATTTATTCAAGAAAAATTTACTCAGCACCTACTATTGTTCCAGACTTAAAGCGGTTCCCAGAACCCTTATCTGTGGTGCCTTCCCTAATGGGGTATATATAATCTAGTTTAGGTGATTTCTTTCTCCTTGCTTCCCCAATTGAGTTGTGTCACTTGTTCTAAAAGATGCCCAAGGCAACAGAGGAAGAATTTGTCTGACTTCTTCATTGATGCACCCATAGGGTAGAGAGTAAGAGAACCAGGACCTCAGACCTCCTCAGGACTCCCTATCATATTTTTTCATTGCTCCTCTCTGCTCTGTTTACATTATCGACTCTGCAGATTGGCCGCCTCTGCTTCTCTGGTTCATGTAACCTGCCCTAAAACAGCCAAAAACTGATTTGTAACTTTACATCTTTTTTTAAATTTTTTAACATCTTTATTGGAGTATAATTGCTTTACAATGGTGTGTTAGTTTCTGCTTTATAACAAAGTGAACCAGTATACATATACATATGTTCCTATATCTCTTCCCTCTTGCGCCTCCCTCTCTCCAACCCTCCCTATCCCACCGCTCTAAGTGGTCACAAACAACCTAGCTGAACTCCCTGTGCTATGTGGCTGCTTCCCACTAGCTATCTATTTTATGTTCGGTAGTGTACATATGTCCATGCCACTCTCTCACTTCGTCCCAGCTTACCCTTCCCCCTCCCCGTGTCCTCAAGTCCATTCTCTACGTCTGCGTCTTTATTCCTGTCCTGCCCCTAGGATCTTCAGAACCTTTTTTCTTTTTTCTTTTTTTTAGATTCCATATATATGTGTTAGCACACGGTATTTGTTTTTCTCTTTCTGACTTACTTCACTCTGTATGACAGACTCTAGGTCCATCCACCTCACTACAAATAACTCAATTTCATTTCTTTTTATGGCTGAGTAATATTCCATTGTATATATGTGCCACATCTTCTTTATCCATTCATCTGTTGATGGACACTTAGGTTGCTTCCATGTCCTGGCTATTGTAAATAGAGCTGCAATGAACATTTTGGTACATGACTGTTTCTGAATTATGGTTTTCTCAGGGTAAATGCCCAGTAGTGGGATTGCTGGGTCATATGGTAGTTCTATCTGTAGTTTTTTAAGGAACCTCCATACTGTTCTCCATAGTGGCTGTATCAATTCACATTCCCACCAACAGTGCAAGAGGGTTCCCTTTTCTCCACACCCTCTCCAGCATTTATTGTTTGTAGATTTTTTTGATGATGGCCATTCTGAATGGTATGAGATGATATCCCATTGCAGTTTTGATTTGCATTTCTCTAATGATTAATGATGTTGAGCATTCTTTCATGTGTTTGTTGGCAATCTGTAGATCTTCTTTGGAGAAATGTCTATTTAGGTCTTCTACCCATTTTTGGATTGGGTTGTTTGTTTTTTTGTTATTGAGCTGTATGAGCTGCTTGTAAATTTTGGAGATTAATCCTTTGTCAGTTGCTTCATTTGCAAATATTTTCTCCCATTCTGAGGATTGTCTTTTGGTCTTGTTTAGGGTTTCCTTTGCTGTGCAAAAGCTTTTAAGTTTCATTAAGTCCCATTTGTTTATTTTTATTTCCATTTCTCTAGGAGGTAGGTCAAAAAGGATCTTGCTGTGATGTATGTATAGAGTGTTCTGCCTATGTTTTCCTCTAAGAGTTTGATAGTGTCTGGCCTTACATTTAGGTCTTTAATCCATTTTGAGTTTATTTTTGTGTATGGTGTTAGGGAGTGTTCCAATTTCATACTTTTACATGTAGGTGTCCAGTTTTCCCAGCACCACTTATTGAAGAGGCTGTCTTTTCTCCATTGTATATTCTTGCCTCCTTTATCAAAAATAAGGTGACCATATGTGTGTGGGCTTATCTCTGAGCTTTCTGTCCTGTTCCATTGATCTATCTTTCTGATTTTGTGCCAGTACCATACTGTCTTGATTACTGTAGCTTTGTATTATAGTCTGAAGTCAGGGAGCCTGATTCCTCCAGCTCCATTTTTTGTTCTCAAGATTGCTTTGGCTATTCGGGGTCTTTTGTGTTTTCATACAAATTGTGAATTTTTTTGTTCTAGTTCTGTGAAAAATGCCAGTGGTAGTTTGATAGGGATTGCATTGAATCTGTAGATTGCTTTGGGCAGTAGAGTCATTTTCACAATGTTGATTCTTCCAATCCAAGAACATGGTATATCTCTCCATCTATTTGTATCATCTTTAATTTCTTTCTTCAGTGTCTTATAATTTTCTGCATAGAGGTCTTTTCTCTCCTTAGGTAGGTTTATTCCTAGATATTTTATTCTTTTTCTTGCAATGGTAAATGGGAGTGTTTTCTTAATTTCACTTTCAGATTTTTCATCATTAGTGTATAGGAATGCCAGAGATTTCTGTGCATTAATTTTGTATCCTGCTACTTTACCAAATTCATTGATTAGCTCTAGTAGTTTTCTGGCAGCATCTTTAGGATTCTCTATGTATAGTATCATGTCATCTGCAAACAGTGACATCTTTATATCTTTTTCTCCAATTTGGATTCCTTTTATTTCGTTTTCTTCCCTGTTTGCTGTGGCTAATACTTCCAAAACTGTGTTGAATAATTGTGGTGAGAGTGGGCAACCTTGTCTTGTTCCTGATCTTAGTGGAAATGGTTTCAGTTTTTCACCATTGAGGATGATGTTGGCTGTGGGTTTGTCATATATGGCCTTTATTATGTTGAGGAAAGTTCCCTGTATGCCTACTTTCTGGAGAGTTTCTATGTAACTTTACATCTTATGGTCTAGGCAAACCATAAGAGACTGGGTTAATAATCTCTTGTTCCCATGTCTTTGAAGAGGATAAAAATGACAAGGGTTAGATTATATCCTGAAAGCTGCACTGGCAGTATCATAATGCCCTGCTGTTAGGCATGCCCTGATGCATACATTCTAGTTGAATTTAAGAAGATATAGGCAGACCATTTCCCCTATAAGTCATACAGGCAGAGCAAACAGCAAGCAGCAGTGTGATAGTTTTCTTCTCTTGCCTCACCTCATGGCATAACACTGAGGGAATTGAACAAAATGTATTCTTTCCTTCATAATTTCTAAATACACAGAAGGATGGCAAATTGCAATAGAAAGTCATTTTGCATCAATATATCAAACAAAGTTAATATCCCCAAGTGCAGCTTTTCTCCCATCCATCTTACAAAAAAAAAAAACAAAACCAGTTCTAGAGACAGAGTATTATTCTTGGTTGTACTCCATGCAAATCAGCATCTTACTTGTCTACCACAGCAGGGTTCAATAAATATGACAGAATTTCACACATTCTTTCTCAGAGAAAAGCAGGTTCTTTGTCAATTTTTTAATACCAATGAATTACTTTTAGCAAATTCACGTAATGTATTTGAGGCCTCCCAATGAATTTTTCAACACTATGAAATACGGTTAATTTTGTGAAAGAGGAATATTGTCAAGATCTTTTAAATATCTTTCATTTATGTTAGAACCTGAAGTTCTTTAGTTATTAATACTCATTTTCCAGATGGCAATCTTTTTTTCACATTTCTTGTGCTGCCAACATGATTCTATTCCATTTGGAAACTGATTTTTACTTTGGGATGATGCTGGGTGTTAGTGGAAGAAAAAAGATAGGTTACAGTGACAAGTAGGTGCTTCTCCTTGCAGATTTTGCAATGTTTTGCCAACTGTATGTTTGTATATAGTCAGTTCTTCACTATGTATATGAAATGGGCTGTGATTCCAAATATTGCTCCCTGCGCCTTTCATTAATGTAGATAATTAAGTAATGGCTAATGTTTCCTCGGTAGAAAACAGATGTTTTCCTTTTTAAAAACAGATGCATTGCAAAACAACCCTAACCACTCTGAATTCTGAAAAATATCAGGAAGGGGGAAATCGGTATTTGAGTAAAAGTCAGTAAAAGGTACATTGTGGATGTGCCTGGTTTGTGGCTGTGGTCAAGGTGGTCATTGCCGTTCACAGTGTTTATGTTATCACCCTGACTGAGGCCGACGTGACTGATGGAGGGTGTTCATTCATGGAATATGGTTTGACTTCGTGACTGCTCTGGTTTGTGACTGCAGCTGCTATTTGTAAAATTTAGTAGAGGCTCTTTTTCACTCATTTTTCAAGTATTCAGTGGGATGTGTTGATATCAAGAATACAGAAGTGAACAGGGCAAGTACTTACAGATTCTTCCCAACTATGAAGAAATATTACGCAGAAAATCACATGACTGACTATGGAACGTGACTAATCACATTATAACTATGGAATGTGCTGCAGAGTTCAAGTAGATGGTGATATGAGAGTGTGTTACAGGGAGCCCTGACAGATCTAGGGAATCACGGAGGCTTTTGTGAGGCAGAGACATTTATGCTTAGAGCCACAGGATTTGGACAATGAAGCCAAATGAGAAGAGCAGAGAAAACTTCCAGACAAAGAGAACAGCATGTAAGAAGACCCTGAGTCAGTAAAGAGCTCCAGGCAGAGCTCCTGCCTGGAGCTTAGCCGGGAGCACACCATCGAATCAGGCCTGAGATGTCAGAGTGGGAAGCATACCTCAGTGTCTTGTGGGATGTGTATAGGAATTTGGGTTTTAATCCGTAAGTGAGATAGGCAGCCATTGTGGGATTTTCAGCTGGGAAGAAACAGTCAGATTTGTACTTTGATGCTGGATTGAAAAAAGTATAGAGGGAGCCAAGAGTGTTTATGGCAGGGCTAGTGGTTGTAGTAGTTCAGGTGAGAGGGACATTGCCTGGAAAAGGGGAGAAAAGCACTGGGTCAGATGAATTTTAGAAAATGGAAATAAGAGCTCTTGGGTCTATTTAGATAAGCAGGAGTGAGGGAGAAGAAGGTGTCAAGGGTGAGCCACCAGATGGTTGTGGGAAGATGAAGATGGTGTTAGAGGGTGGATCACAAATTCAGTTATGGACAGGTTGAGCTTGCTCGTGACATGATTCCAGTGGAGTCAAGGAGTGGTGGGTCTGTAATAAGAAAAGGCACAGTTACTGTGAGTTGTTGTTATACCAAATCGATAGTTCAATCTGGAGTCCTGGAGCTCAGAGGAAGGAGGTTTGAGTTACAAATAAACATTTGGAATTTGGGGGAGCATAGAGGGTAATGAAAGCCAGGGAGTATATGAGCTTATCTAGGAAAAGGGGGGGGCGGGATTAAAAGAAGGCCAAGGATGGACACGGTGCCAATTATGCCGCTTATTGGGCCTCTTCCTCTGCACTGAGATCCATCTGACTTTAGATTTCTGCATCAGAAGTGGACTTCCTGTACTTCCCACCACTCTGCTTATACTAGAATGTTTGTAGCTATCCCTTTATGAACCCTTAATACATTTTTATTGTCCATCTTCAGGATATTTCTCTCATTTATTATGTTATTTATACCATCATCATCGTCATCATCATTATAACAGGCAACATTTAATATATTCATTCTCTGTGCCAGACAGTTTTCTAAGAGCTTTTTATACTTTTAACTCATAATCCTCAGCAAAACCCTATTAAGTAGGTGCCACAAGTATCCCCCATTTCATGAGGAAACTGCAGCATCTAAAGGGAAGAGGTGCCTGATATCCATTTCCTGCATGTCCCTAGCATGAAAGGGATGTGTTGCACTTCCCTTCCCAGGTGGACGGTATCTTTGCTGTAGGCTGTCGGGTTCGAAATCAGTTCAGCTACTACAAGCTGAGGCATCTTGGGCAGGTTACTTAGCATTTAAAGGGCCCAAGGCCGTGTTGGCATATAGTAAGTGTTCTTTAATGTTAGCTGGGCTGCTGTTGTTATTCTGCCTTCCCACAGGACGTAATTTCCTCCAGTGTGCCTTATAGGAAATCCTGATGAGGTGGTGAGACTTATCACCAGCCCAACCTTGCAACGTTCCCGTATCTACTGTGACTCTTCCAAAATGCCTGCCTAAATGGTTTGTTGATTTTCTAAATTTCATCATCAGTTTCTTGGTCATTCAGCATATTCCTCATCGTAGGTCGAAGAGGTGGCCAAGTCCAACCCCAGCTGTCAGCTCTATGCTTCTAAGACAGACAGTGGTGTCCAGGAAACTCTCTGACACGCAGGCTCGTGTGCCTGTTCTTCAGTCATTCACACAACCCTTCAGACCATGGAAAAGTCTGTAGTTTTCAATATATTTTTGTGAGAGCCCTTCAAGAACACTATTGTCATTATACGAAAGGGTTTACCTGTTGATCTTTTTGGCCTTTAAATATGTTTTTATCCTTTGTCTTGTTTGAAAGATCACTGGGAATAACACAAATCCTATACCCTTGGAAATTTCAGTCTAACAAAACAGAGAGACATTAAACAAATCATGTTGCTAATAATAATAAGAGTTTTGATCAAGGCCCCAAAGGAAAAGTAATTATAATTAGAGTATATAATCTGGAGACCTGGCCTAAAGGGGGGAGGCGTGGAGTTGGTCAGAAAGACTTTCCTGAGGAGCCGAGTTTGTGTAGCATATTGAGATTTACCTGTGACCCATCAATTTCAAACCTTTCCTTGACTTTGTCAACATCCAACTATTTTTTAGAACACTGTGATTTTGCTCTCTCCCCACACATCATTTAGTCACCTGCCTGAACCCTAAGTGTCCATCACTAGCTCAAGTCAATTTCCGCTCCAAGGTGTTTTTATTACTGGCAGTTTTTTTTTTTTTTTTTTTTTTTGCGGTACGCGGGCCTCTCACTGTTGTGGCCTCTCCCGCCGCGGAGCACAGGCTCCGGACACGCAGGCTGAGCAGCCATGGCTCACGGGCCCAGCCGCTCCGTGGCTTGTGGGATCCTCCCGGACCGGGGCACGAACCCGTGTCCCCTGCGTCGGCAGGCGGACTCTCAACCACTGTGCCACCAGGGAAGCCCTACTGGCACTTTTATTCTTCTAGTCCCAAAGCCTGCCCTCTCCCCAACCAGTAATCATTTCCTTTTCTCGTTGCCTCCCAAGTCTCTTTGTTTTCATTCTTCCCGATAACCACCTGGGTCTGGACTCAGACCACCCCCCACCTGGATTATGCAGCAGCATCTTAGCTGGGACTACCCGGACTCCACCTACTTCTTCACTGCGTGCAGTGCAGCGTGTGCTCTCTCTGTTCGTACTACTGCTCTTTGTCCATTCTGGATGTCACTGCTACACTAATCATCTGTAAACACTATTTTTATTGTCTCTCTTCCGTTCAGATACACCCAATGCTGTTTCACACTCGCGTTCACAGTCACTTCCAAGGACGTTCATCAATCTGCAGTACTCTTTCAATCACATGTTATTCCCATTTTCAACCCAACACACAGTGCCTTCCAATTAGTTTAGGCTGACTCTCAGATAAACACACTGTAACCATTTCATTTCTTCAACTTTGCCAGGTTTTTGTGCCTGATGTGTTCACCTCATCCTGGTACCCAAATCCTGCCCATCATGCCATGTCCCCCTCAAGCACCATGTCTCTTAGAAGGTGCCACTGACTTTCCTAAGTTACATTACTCTCTCTTGCCCTTTCTTCTGAAACTTATAATAGATATAGTCTGTACAGCACAAATCACTACTTATTATGGGCAACATAGTGTTGGCTGCTGTTTCACAAGTCTCATTTCCCCCATAGAGGCCGTGCTTCTACAGACAAGAATCATTCCTAAAATTATTTCTGTGGTGTCCGCAGCACCTAGTACAGCACTAAGCCCAAAGCAGGTGTTCAATAAATACCTAAAGGCTGCTTGCAGAATGATTAATTCAAAGGTATCTTTGGGTGGGTGAAGATTTAATATCTGCCATAGCTGCTCTTTTGTCCCGTGTTGGGATGGTATGAATATATTTCTTAGTAATGAATAAAACAGAGACATTAAATCCAGCAAATGTATGGATAATTGTAATCATTAATAGTGATGTATAGCCTTAAAAATAATTTATGGCATTAGAATAAAGTAGAAGGGTCAAATTAACCTTTAAGGTTAATATGCCATTGTATTCAACTAATTCCACAAATAGCCATTTGGTGCTTACTCTGTGCCTGACCCTAGGGGCTCAGTGATACACAAAAGAAGCATTATCTCTACTCTCCTAGAGTTTACAGTTAAACAGGGGAGACTGACTTTAAACAGAATTTTCATTATAATAGTGTCAAGAGGTACAAAGGAAAGATACTTTCCACAATGGCTGTGTGTGACTGCTGAGTCTTACCATGTTTAGGTCAGCTCCACGCTGAGAAGTTTTCACAGGGGAATTGTGTGGAGGAGTTTAATTTTCCTTATGTAACTGTCTTCTTAGTGATGCCCCACTGGTGAAAGGCTCAGGAGAAGCTGCTACAGGGCCATCTAATGCAGAGGAAGGAGTAACAGCAACAATTCAGTCCATCCCGAGATTTTCAGAGCTAAAGGAGACAGAGAGAGCTTGGGAAGTTGGTGGTGGTGGACGAGGTTGCAGTAGGAACAGGAAGTTTTGAGAGTCCACCCCAAAGACTAAATTTGACCACAGCGAAGTGAGATGTGTAGCCAAAAAAGGTTTGCAGAAAACTTAGAGAATCTTAATGTATCCATTTAAATATGTTAGACCAAATCCTACGCTCAGGGACGTACACATTGGAATTCCCTTTGGCTTCAGGAGGACACTGGAAGCATTTAATGGAAAAGACATGTCTTTCAGTATTTTATACTTGCTAGTGGAGAAGATAATTTGATAGGTTCCTAATAACCGTCCTGCATAGTGAGACCAAATATTCCTCACCACTCTGCCTCATCATAGGTAATAATTTTATGAATTACATGCCTTTCACTTCTGAAAATAGGAACAAACTATGAGACACTGCTATCTGAAATGCAAAATGTGGTAATACATTTTGTATCCAGTCAAAAACACTTCACAGCTAAAATTGAAACGGAGGCCTAGAGAGATGTGAGATTTTGTATCCTGCTATTATACCTCAGACTATTACAGTATTCATAAACATGTACCTAACTTTAAAAGTACAGTCACTTTTCAAAGTGAAATAACTACAGTTACAATGAAAACTCTCTGTTGTCCTGGTAATTTTGATTTGCTTAAATTACACCGAAACCTATGTGAGAATGTTTAAAAGAGTAGGATTTCTTTGAGACCATGTCAGAGCCCTTAATGGCATTTTACTTGGCAAAGGGTGGTGTACCAGAGACCTCCCATGAAATATGAAGTTCAGCACCTCGTTTCTTTGCAGTGTCCCACGGACTTGTCCCTGCCCACATTCTGTCTGCTGTGTGAGCATTAACAGTCCGTGATTGGACTGTGAGAAAGGAGCCTATACTGGCTTTTGCCAGAGTTGACTCTAACACTGCTCTGGGATATACTCCACATTCTTGATTAATTCACTCCCCCCCACCCCGCAAAATCTCACCCTTATCGTGTTATTTCCCAAATCAGGAAAGTTTAATGGCTCCCTACAGGCTTTCTCAACAATGAACTTCTATGCTATCTAATCTCTCTATAATCTGAGTTACCCATATTTTATTCAGTTTATTTTTTAGCTGTTCCTCACTCTTTCCTTCAACTCTTCATCAAAGTGTCCCTTGCCCAGTATTGTACTCACACCTGCCTCTGTAAAATTACCTCCGTCTCAGATGCCTATTCATTTTACCCTCATCCTTCAAGGCTCTGCCCAAATCCAACCCCTGACACATTGCAGACTCCCCCACTTGCCATGGTATCTGTCTTCTCTCATCCTGTGCCAGTCATTTGTCTCTAATCAACAACCCATACGTTATTGTTTGCATTCTAGTCACTGTCTCTACCTTATAATTTTGTTTCCTTTAAAGAAATTCACTCTGCTGAACATTTATATTTTAAATAGAAAGATAATTATCCCATAAATATTTGAATGAATGATATAGATTCCCTAAATATTTGAATGAATAAAGCACAATATATAATTTAAATAAGATATTTATCCTATAAATATCCTGCAGTTACATTCCAGAATATTATATTCTTCATAAAGATAAATATATATTATTCAAAATATTGCTCATTGCTTATTTCAGAGGTGAATATCACAGAATTTTAGAGCCAGAATGTTCTTGGTGATCATTTATTCTAACCTTATCATTTTACTTAGAAGTTACCAGGACCAAAGTGACAACATGAGACAGAAGTGTAATAAACCCTAATCTTGTGAAGAACGTCAACTACGATGTTCTCCACTAGCGCTTTCAGCTGTCTTCAGCTAGCTTTCAGCCTGCCTTATGGACAATAATAATACCTTTCTTAAATTTTTTTATATTCCATGATATTTCCATGAAAAGTGCCAGGACCGTAAGACTCTAATAACTTCTAATCTAAAAAGCACCCATGTTTCTTTCTTATTATTTTTCAAAAGTTACTAAATTTTTCCAAGGTTTCTGAAACTTGAAAAGGATTTGAAATTATAGCATAACAGAGTGTTTTATGAAGTTGCAGTTGTTTTCATTATGTTTTTTAAAAACACTTTTATGGTAGTTTTTTTATATAATTACTGAACTTTTTCTAAAAAGCAGAAACTGTTGTCGTAATAGTAGCATTTAATGAAATATATCCAAACTTTTATGAATTTTCAGTGTATGCAGTTACAAACAAATAGTTTGAGCCTATATTACATGATATGGCAATGTATGGCTGAGGTGACCTCTCTGTGATCTTAGGTCTGTATGATCTACAGAATTTGATGCAAAGCTCAAGGAGTAAGAGGCAATTCCTTGTTAGTCCAACGTCTTTTCTATACTAGGGATAGAGACCTCTGTTCAGTGGAAGCCTTTCCCTCTTTGTGCCCCTCCCATGTCCTCATTCAGATCTGGGAGAAGGAAAGAGGTTTTCTTACTTACCAAACACCAGTTCATGTGCCTCACAGGTTGCCACTTGTGCCAGTCACAAGGATAAAAACTTGCTCATTTTAATGCTGCAGACTGAATGTTTGATATTCTATTGCATTTTATTCTACTTTTCAGATTATATTTTCTGTGAGTCCTGATCAAGTGACACAAATGTGCTGCAATGGTGACATAAACTATTGATTGAGGCTGGAAAAGTGTCTGAAACATCATCTTTTCTTTTCTTCTTTTATTTTTTTATGGTGCCTCTATTGGAACAGTCTGAGGGAAGTATATACAACATGAGTTTTATCATGAAGCTGCACAGACACTTTCAAAGGACGGTGATTCTGCTCGCCACGTTCTGTATGGTGAGCATTATTATTTCTGCTTACTACCTGTACAGTGGCTACAAACAGGAAAATGAACTGTCTGAGATGGCTTCAGAAGTAGACTGTGGGGACTTCCAGCACCTACCATACAGGCTGATGGAAGTGAAGACAAGGAAGCTTTCTGATGCCTCAAGGACAGAACCCACAGTCCTGGTGTTTGTGGAGAGCCAGTACTCATCACTCGGTCAAGACATCGTTATGATTCTAGAATCTAGCAGATTCCAGTATCACATTGAAATTGCTCCTGGAAAAGGGGATCTCCCAGCACTTATAGAAAAAACTAAAGGCAAATACATTCTCATTATTTATGAGAATATTTTAAAGTATATAAATATGGACTCTTGGAATCGAAGCCTTTTAGATAAATACTGTGTTGAATATGGTGTGGGTGTCATTGGATTCCACAAAACTAGTGAGAAGAGCCTACAGAGTTTTCAGTTGAAAGGTTTCCCTTTTTCTGTATATGGAAACCTTGCAGTAAAAGATTGTTGTATTAATCCTCATTCTCCATTGCTTCATGTGACCAAATCTTCTAAGCTTGAAAAAGGTTCTTTACCTGGAACTGACTGGACCATTTTCCAGATTAATCACTCAGCCTACCAACCAGTAATATTTGCCAAAGTAAAGACCCCAGAAAACCTTTCTCCTCCCATCCCTAAAGGTGCTTTTTATGCCACTGTCATACACGACCTGGGGCTCCATGATGGAATTCACAGAGTTCTTTTTGGCAGCAACTTGAACTTTTGGTTGCATAAGCTCATCTTCATAGATGCTGTTTCCTTCTTGTCAGGGAAGAGGCTCACATTGTCCTTGGACAGGTACATTCTCGTGGATATTGATGATATTTTTGTGGGAAAGGAAGGAACAAGAATGAACACCAATGATGTTAAGGTAAGGCTCTTTATCTCAAAGTTTGGTTCGTCTCTCAGTAGGTTTGTCTAGGGCTAAGGGATTTCCTGGGACATAGGATTTTTATTTTATTTGGAAATTCTTAGGCAAACTGGGATGAGTTGGCTACCCTCAGGTATTTTTGAGATATGGGGCTATATCTCAGCCCTAGAACAACTAAGTAGATAATACATTTTCCTCTGAATCAAGAAGAAAATGAAGATTGTACTAAAGGATTGAGTGTGGCAGAATCCTGAAATGCATTTCCGTGTGTATTTAAAACTACAGAGTAGAAACCACTTTGTTTAATTACTTTCCAGAAACTATTTACCTCAGTAAACTATTACTAATCTAAGACTTTAGTCCATTTAGCTATGAAATCCAGGTGAATTTATTTTAACGAAAATAAATACTCCCACAAATTTTCAAGAATTAAAGATCTCATAAGTAGCAAGTTCAGATGTTTCTGGAAGTCAAATGTGTGACTCATTTTCTCTTGTTACTTTTTTGAAACTCTGAAAATTAGCACTACTAAATATGGAAAGCTATGAATACACAAGCATACCTATTCACATACACACATAAGAATTTACATTAATTTTCAAAATCCATTGAACACTTCTGGTTCATATATGAAACCTATCATGCTACATTTATATTGGATTAGATTTCTTATTGTGTAAAACTGCTGCCCTTAGATAGAAAACAATTATGTGAAGATAGTTGGTTATCATTGTGAAGGGATTATATTACATAACAACTGGCTGTTTAATATTAATGGAATTTAAAATTAAAATGATCTACATTGATCTTAGTTTCCCATTCGAAATGCCACTGGATTCTATCTCTGTTATACTACATATTGATTTCACGTAAAAGCGAAAGGAGAGATTTTGTTACATAATTTTTATTCTATATAGCTTTGACCTTTTGGTAAAATATAAAGTACTGAATCCGATGGAAAAGAAGTCTTGAAACTGCATTCTTTTCTCCAGACACTAAGCATCTGGCAAGTAATAGTAATGTTCATCACACTACTTAAATGAGCTAAGAATACCAGAAGGACTATTAAATGTTACCATAAGAGAGTGTGAAGACTGAAAAGAAAAAAAAACCTTTCATATTCTTGGCAATATTTTAGACTCTTCCTTTTAAGTCAGTATAAATTAATTAATGAAGTTGTGCTTAAGTTTTCATTAGTCTTTTGAAATAGTCTTTGAAAATGTAGCTAAATTAAACCAAGCTGGTAGTTTAAACATTTATTATGAAAAAAAAACATTTATTATATCCTTGAAAATTACAAACAATTTATAATTCTCTTTCTAATTTTTCCATTTCAAAATATTATGATAAAAAAATTGTAAGGCTTTATTTCTAAAATATGTCTTTAAAACTGTCAAAATATGTTGTTATATCATTAAAAATATGCTAGATAAATCTCCGAGTTTTTTATGCAAACTCTACTATATCCTCTAAAATTATACAAAATGCCTTTAGTGCTCTTAAGGTTAAGCCATTTTTAAGTGGTATAAAAAATTAAAACCTTACTGAATAAATTCAATAAGAATTTAACATGTGTAAAATATTTTATGAATTGCTCACATTTAGATGGGAATATATTTTCTAACCAAGCTAAAGGCTTAAAAGAAAGTATGTTTTGAATTATTGGGGTTTCTGAACTACTTCTAAATTGTATCTGTGATTGTGTCTCTAAACATAGTCATTCATTCATTCCTTCATTGATTCATTCTGTAACTAGTTATTAAGCATGTCCTACATGTGAAGTAGTTTTGGTGATATGTAAATAGAAACATACACCATGGTCTTATCCCTTTAGGAGAGAGGGTGGGGAGAATACAGTTAGAGAAGCTCAGAAAGCACGTAGGTGAAGATTGTGCTGAGCATCTTCCTGCTTAATACTTGGAACGGCCATATCACACGCCAGCCGTGGAGGTAGGCACTAGGGATACAAAGATAAATAAAGCACGGCTCCCCCTTAATGAGTGTACCACTGTCTTGGTAGGGGTGGAGTGGGAGTGATAAATAGGTAGATAGCTTGCAATGTGGTGAGTACAATAGGAAAAGTGCCTGTGTGGTTTTATGTAAGTAATGCTGTGTGAAACACTATACTGTGTGCTGTGTACCAGAACTGTTAAGTCCTATGAAGCAGAACAGATTTGGAAGGCAAAGCTATAGTGATATAATGATTTAGGAGGCTGTAGAGATGATATTCAGACAAAAGAAGATTTCTTGAAACTAGGAAATGAGAATAAGAATGGAGAAGGAATGACCAATATAAGAACAATATCGAAGGTAAAGTTGAAAACTTAGTAATTGGATCAATGGAGATGAAAGAGAATATAATCGAGGGTGACATTAAGATTTTTAGCATAGTTGAATAGAGTTGCCATGTGATTCAGCAGTCCCACTCCCGGGCATATACCCAGACAAAACGATAATTCAAAAAGATACATGCACCCCTATGTTCATAGCAGCATTATTTACAACAGCCAAGACATGGAAACAACTTAAATGTCCATCAACAGATGAATGGATAAAGATGTGGTACGTATATCCAGTGGAATATTAGTCATTAAAAAGAATGAAATAATGCCATTTGCAGCAACACGGATGGATCTAGAGATTATCATACTAAGTGAAGTAAGTCAGAAAGAGAAAGACAAATACCATACGATACAACTTATGTGTGGAATCTAAAATATGACACAAATGAACATATCTATGAAACAGAAACAGACTCACAGACATAGAGAACAGACTTGTGGTTGCCAAGGGGGAGGGAAGGATTGGGAGTTTGGGATTAGCAGGTGCAAACTATTATATATAGAATGGATGAACAACAAGGTCCTACTGTATAGCAAGGGGAACTATATTCAGTATCCTGGGATAAACCATAATGAAAAAGAATATATATATATGTATAACTGAATCACTTTGCTGTACAGCAGAAATTAACACATTGTCAATCAACTGTACTTCAATAAAATTTTTTTAAGTTAAAAAATGATATTTAGTGTAGTTGAATAATAGTTGATTATTCCAACAACAAAGAAAGAGGAGAGAGCAAGAAGATCATAATGAAGGTCATTAGAGGTCATATTAAAATTTTCAGTTTTATTGAAGTGCATCTGGCACATACAGGCAGGTATAGATGTTTAACAGGTAGTTGGCTCCCGAGAAGTCTGGGTAGCAAGTGTAGTTTTTGAAGTTATCATTCTAATTAGGGGATTGTTCACTTTCAGCATGAAAGTATGTGAGATCAGCCAGGGAAAGGGTTTACAGAGTGACAAGAGAAGAAGATCAAGTGTAGAATCTTGAGGAAAATCATCTTTCAGAAAACAAGTAGAGAGAGAAAATCCTGTGAATAGGAGTCAGAATAGTCGGAGACCAGAAAGCTGTGATGCTATACAAGCCTTGGGAGTAAAGAGCTTCAATGAGGGTGTGATCAGCAGTATAAAATCTAATAGCAGGGTCCACTGAGGTAAGAAATGGCAAGTCTCCTTTGGCAAAAGGTAAAAGTCACAGGGGACTCTTACAAGATCCAGGGTAATGGAATGATCGAGGCAGAGGCACAGCTGAAGTAAGTTCAGGAGTAAATTAGAGGGTTAAGATACGAAGAAGGAGAGCTTGGAGTACTCAGTGGAGAAATTTTGATGTAAAAGAGAGAAGAGAAATTAGCTGGAGGGTGGGCTACAGTTAGAGGGACCAACTATCCTGGTTTGCGTACACTGAGGGCATTCAATGCTAAAATTCAGAGTCCCAGGCAAACTGGAATGATAGGTCTCTGTAACTAACTAGGGTAAGGGAAGGATTTTTTCCTAGGAAGAAAGATCCAAGAGCAGGTGGTCTAAGAAAAGGTCATGGATATGGTGATTAATAGTACATAATTAATAGAAATATTTTCATAAAGCTCTTTTATTTAATTATTACCACTAAAAAAAAAAACAAGTATTATACTTACCCTATTTGATGTATTAGGAAAATTGAAAAGAACGTGAGGAAATTGAAGGTGACGTAGAATGTTTCTTGCAAAATTAGAAGGATGGTTGCATACCACGTAAATTTTAACTGTGATGCTGATCACTGCAAACGTGCTTTTTTTCCTTATGTGGGACAAAAACACTGTGTTTCCTTATTTAATCGGAAGATTAGAATTAGCAACCCAATATCAGTTTTTACCTGCCTTGCTACTGAATAATATGAGCACGTTTCAAAGAGCCTCAAAGCTACAGAAGAAACTGTGACATGGCACAAAATATATGACTCTTCAAGAGGAAGAAGATAAATAAGGGACCTAAGGTGTTATGTTCATTAGTTGGAGAACTTACAAGCCACAAGCCATAGCCCTTAAAGAACCAAAGAACATAGTGTAGACAAATATTATACTACGTTCAGTAAAATTGAAGTCAGGAAGGGTGTGTGTGTGTGTGTGTGTGTGTGTGTGTGTGTGTGTGTGTGTGTGTGTGTGTATTGAACTAAATGGACAAGACTTGTCTCAAATTTACCATGGACTAGTTTTGTGATGTTAGAAAATTCAAGTTCCTAGTGTTCTAACACCTGTCCTCAAACTTCCTGAGACTAGTGGGTTTTGGAGAAAGGCTTCTTGGAGAGGGAAAGTGGGTATATAAAGAGATACTTCTCCCATTAAAGCATTTTAAAGTTATACATGAAAGCACAGCATGACCAAATGAATACTGACAATTCAAATTCTCTCTTAGAAGAATGAATTCACTCGGCCTCAGATGCATTATACCTTTAGACTTAGACTGTTTCGTATAATATTTCAGCCCTAAGATAGGAAGTGGAACAGGGAGTGGTCTTAAGGGTTTTACTGAACTCTCTGCAGGTATACTCTCAACAAATAAAAGAGCTGCATATCACTCTCATGCCTATGTTTCTCCCTCCTTCTCCTTCTATAATAGGCACACGCGCTCTTTCTAATGTTGACAAACTTTCTAACATCCGTGAGAAAATGAAGAACCAGCCCAGCTGTATCTGAGCACACTAAACAGGGGCCTGAGTACAACCGGAGGGACTCAGCAACCATTCCCCGTTCTCACCACCCTAACCTTTCCCACTGCTCCCTTATATGTCACTATTCCTTAGTTTGGCTGTTTGTTGATTACCCCTAAGTGGCCTCATAAGAGAGGACAGTTCTTTATGAGTGACTTTATCATTATTTTCCCTGCTAACTGAAGGTCCCAGAGTGCCTAGGGAAAAGAAAGTGCTGAAAATAGAAGTAGGAAGCCGTAAAGCTCTGAGAAGTAAGTGGTATCAGGCTCAGAAGACAGACTTGGCTGACTTCTCTGTCATACAGGGGGAGCTGACCCCCCTGAGGCTAAAATGGAAGCTTCAGTGAAGGGGAGCTTCGTGCTGCCTGACCTCACCCTCTCACAAGAACCTTCCTTGCCCCAGCTAAGGTCAAGCCAGAGGTTTCGTATAGTCATTGAAAAAGAAACTGACACACCAAACGTTTGCAGGGAAAAGGCAACTGCAACCAGTTATTCTGTCATAAGTGAAAATAGAAAGGAAACATTTCTCCAGATAGCTCACTATTGATGGGTGTTAAGGCCTGTACATAGCACCAATCTTTTTTTCCCCCTAAACTCATATTTCTCTAATTCCTTTCCATTCTCTGTGATGTTTCTTATTTTTTATTTGCTAATATCCACTTTAATTGCATTGTGCTCTGGAAGCATGTATCTATTTGATACCAATACTTTCCATTTGCTAGAATCACTTTATGACTGGATACAGTATTCTTATAAGAACATATATTGTACAGTCAAGGTATATCTATTAGCTCAACTTTGTTAACTGTGTGGCTCAGAGCTTCTGTATTCTTCCTGTTTTGATCTTTTTTTTGATGGAGGGGAAGGAATAGAGTGTACTACTTGATGTTACCAAAGGTGGTATGTTTAATTCTCCAACTCTAATAGTGGATTGTAAATATTTCGTTGTTTTTCTGTCAGTTGTTCCCTTACATATTTGAAGCTATGTTACTTAAGTGTGTGTGTGAATATATTTATATATTAATTTAATACTTTATTATTCTATGGCTATCTTAATACTAGTAGAGCTACACCAGCTTTTTGGGGGTTACTATTTAAAAATTATACTTTATCTCATTTTTATATTTGCTCTATCATCTGTCTTTACATTATAAATTAGTTTTGAGAACAACTTTCTATGACTTTTGCTTTTTATCTACTGTGTCAATATTTGTCTTTTAATTAACAAGATCGGTCTATGTACATTTAATATGATTATCAATGTGTATGGATTAATTTCAGCTACCTTATTTTGTGCTTTATATTTGTCCCACTTGTTCTGTATCTTCTTTTCTTTCTCTCTGTCCTTTATTGCTTTAATTGTCAGTTTCCTTCTTTTTTCTACCCATTCTTGGTTTGTAATATATATATATTTTATATATATATAATATATTTATATATTTTTTTATATATATCAAACTAGTGGTTTCTCCAGAAATTTAAACATATGTGCTAATAAGCAAGTGGTAATATTAATATTCTCACACATCAGTCAAAAAGTGCAAAGTACTTTGTCTCCAATCATGTCCACCCTCCTTTGGCTGATGAGCCATTCTTTTTTTTTAAATTTTTTTTATTGAAGTATAGTTGATTTGCCATATTGTGTTAATTTTTGAAGTACAGGAAAGTGATTCAGTTTATATATATATATATATATATATATATATATATTCTTTTCCATTATGGTTTATTATGGGATATTGAACATAGTTCCCTGTGCTATACAGTAGGACCTCGTTGTTTATCCATCCTATATATAATAGTTTGCATCTACTAATCCCAAACTCCCAATCCCTCCCACCCCCACCCCCCTGATGAGCCTTTCTTGTTTTGGATATTAACTATGTTATGGCTGTTTATTGGACATTATTGTTTTTACTACCATCATGGTTTAATTAGATTGGCCTACTCCTTTTCAACAGGTAAGCCAGAGTGATGTCATTGACATATAATTCAGATCATGTCCTTCTTCTTCTCAGAACCCTCCAGTGACTTCCAGTCTCACCCACGTTAAAAGCCAAAATTCTTAGTCTTTTATACCCTCTCCTTGACTCCCTGATCACATGCCCTGCTCCCCTCTTCTTCACTCTAACCTCCCTAGCCTCCTTGCTGTTCCAGCTCCTGCTTCAGGGTTTTGTACTTGCTGTTCTTTCTGCCTAAAATGTTGTTCCCCCAAATTGGTGCACGGCTCTCTTCCTCACTTCCTTCAGGTCTTTACTCAAATGTCACCTTATCAGTGACGACTTCTCTGACCGTTCTCTTTAAAATTGCAGCACCCCAAGTCTTCCCATCTTTCCCTGCTAATTTCTTCCCCTAGCACTTATGATCATCAATAGTGTGCTGAAATTGGCACACGTTCACCAGATCAACTGTGTACATCTCTTCCCAGCTTCAATAACATTGCCAGTAGTTTGGAATTTTGGCATGGGGGTAGTATTACCACAGAAACTGGCAAATTCTACAAATTCAGGCTTTTTTCTTTTCAAAGAGCCAGTTGTTAAAGGTTTAATAGCACACTACTGGACAGACTCTATGTAATTACCTATTTTTGTTGGTTTGTGACTTTGGCTCCTAAAATGTAAATACCATGACGACAAGATTTTCTCATCTGTTTGTTCACTGAGGTATCCCCAGCAGCTAAAAGTGTGTCTGGCTCCTTCTATATTTGTTGAGTGGATGAATCCCATTCTTCCTGGAGCATATCCTTTAGATGTTCCTTTAGTGAGAGTCTATTTGTGGTAAACTCTCAGATTTTATGGAATGTAAATATTTTTATTCACCCTTGTCTTTGAAAGATAGTTCTGTTGAATTTACAATGCTTAGTTGATAGTTCCTTCATGTATAACCATTGTTGCTCATACTAGGAAAAATAGGGCTCCCTAGAAGTCACCTGAATGTTTGTGGTAGTAAAATGTGTCCGAATCCCTCTGGGCCCTATATTGTTTTATAATTGTCAAAAAGTTAGGCAGTTTGGGACTGTTCTTATGAACGTATATGAAATGTTTCTCTTTCTTTCAGTTTGGTAGAATACTTATTTCTAAATGTTAGATAATGTGATTTACAATATACAGGAAAATACATCATTCTCAATATTATTATCAAAATTAAATAGCCATAGTGTGCTAGCAGCTATAAAGACAATTACATTAAGGAAATAATTTTCTGGAAATAGTTTTCGGCAATAATTTAACATGGGGAAATAAAATAGTTTAGCAAAGGGAAAAACTATTTTGTATCCATAATCTACTTACATTTAGTAAATTTTATTAAATTTGTTACATTGTGAGATGCAATGTATCTCTATTACTATTAATATCAAGGAGTCATCTGTTACACAATGACATTCTAAAAGAATGAGTTTTAAATTATTTAAAGGAGACAAAATAATGTTTCTGAACACCACATGAATATACAAACAATATTTGGTGACTAATTACATTTTTAAAGGTGCGATGTGATGAATCCTTCCCAAACAAGATAAAGAGCAGGACAATCATAGATGGTACTAAGGCTCAACAGGCAATGACAAGTTTTACACACTAGATGAGCAGAAGATTACAAGAGGAAAACTCTCAGTACGGATTTAGATGCTAGAGATAGTCAATTCAGCTCAGAAAATTATGAACATCTACTCTAAGTGCCATGATAAGGATTTCAAGGGGTACATTGATGAATAATGAAACATGTTTTTTATAAAGGAAGTGAAGGACAAAGGAGAAAATTTTACTGGGTTATTTCCTTCTCTGGACTGATTTTTTTCAAACATTCCATAATTCTTAGAAATAAGTCAAAATATAAATGGGTCTTCTTTGATATTTCTGTGCTGATGGCTTATAATAATTACATAAAAGATGTAATTATTTTATAATGATATATTTGGGGGTACTTAGCTACTCCCAAGAGGGGTAACACTTACTGAGTACATACATTGTTTTGTGTTTTATATTTATTATCATTTAATTTTCATTAAAAAATCCTATAAAACAATGATTATAAGTACCATCACTTCATATGAAGAAAATGAAGTTCACGGTCTAAGATTAAGTTACCTAAGATCTTTCAACCTGCAAGGGCCAGTCCCAGGATACAAGATGCAGCTCCACCTGCTCCAAAAGCTGAGCTTTCCCACACACACTACTCCCCAGTTGCCTCCTAACACAGTACTGTGGTGTCCATATCAAATCCTTCCTATTCTGCTTTATAGCAAATTAGATCCAAGACAGAGTCTATTATAGTTTGATGGGTCATATCTGAAGCTCTGCCTTGGATTTAATCATAAGTTTGGAACAAAAGTATCAATCACTTCTTGAAATGCCTTGGACTTAAGTAACTGCAATGATTTGGCCAAGGCAGATTTTACTTGAAGATTTGAGTTAACAAGTTCACCTTCCTATGCACTAATGTCTTCTTTCTAGGTACTTTGCCTCAGTTCTGGTAACTGTCATCAGTTTAGCAGTTTTGATTGAATTAGGGTGACAAAATGACAGATAATTTTGGTGCTAGCTCAATTAAAGTACAGAAATTTTCCATAATTCAGATAATTTAACTTTTTCTCTCTGTATACATTCAGATTTTACAGTCCCTATGATGTTATACTATGCGTTATACAGGTATTCCTAATATATTTTTAAGCACACAAATTTTTTTAAAATGAAGTAAATTCTGGTATATTGTCTTAATCTCTGGGAGACATTAATTAATAGCTAAAACACTTTTTATTCTTAACTTTTATAGGCCATTTATGTATATGGAACTGTAGCCTCAGATACTAAATAGCTCTTAAAATCACAATGTAAATATAAAATAAATTACGAGATCTACTTGACATAATTTATGGACTATTTATAGACAACAGAAACATAGTCAACTGGTTTTATTAAACTTCAAAGTAGACTAAAATTTTTAAAGTATTAAAATTACTCATTTGGTACATATTGGAATTTTACCTTAAAAATTAGGTGTTTTCATTTTCATATTAATGATTGGAATGATTATACATAATAATAGTTATAATTATTAATTATACCAATTACTGGGACTTCCCTCCCTGGTGGCACAGTGGTTAAGAATCCGCCTGCCAATGCAGGGGACACGGGTTCGATCCCTGGTCCGGGAAGATCCCGCGTGCCGCAGAGCAACTAAGCCCATGTGCCACAACTACTGAGCCTGTGCTTTAGAGCCCGCGAGCCACAACTACTGAGCCCGCGAGCCACAGCTACTGAGCCCATGCGCCACAACTACTGAAGCCCGCGTGCCTAGAGCCCATGCTCCATGACAAGAGAAGCCACCGCAATGAGAAGCCCGTGCACTGCAACGAAGAGTAGCCCCTGCTCACTGCAACTAGAGAAAGCCCGTGCACTGCAACAAAGAGTAGCCCCTGCTCACTGCAACTAGAGAAAGCCCATGCGCAGCAATGAAGACCCAATGCAGCCAAAAAATATATATATAGAGAGAGAGAGAGCAATATACCAGTATACCAGTAATATACCAATTACTAAAATAGCTATGTGTTTGTTTCCTTTTGTTCCTGTAACAAAGTACCACCAACTTAGTGGCTTAAAACAACCCAGATTTATCACTTAACAATTCTGGAGGCCAGGGGTCCCACATGGGTGTCACTGGGTTAAGTTCCAGGTATTGGCAGGGCTGTGTTCCTTTCCGGAGGCTCTAGGGGAGAATCTATTGCCTCACCTTTTCCATCTTCCAAAGTCTGCCCACATTGCTTGGCTCACGTTCCCTTCCTTCATCTCCAAAGCTGGCAACGTTACATCTTTCTATGCCTTTCTTTCATAGCCACATCTACCTCTAATTAAAATTGGGAAGGTTTTCCACTTTTTAAGGACACACATGATTTGATTGGCCCACCCACATAATCCCTATATGAAGGTCCTTAATTTAATCACATCTGCCAAATCCTTCTTGCCATATCACATAACATATTCACAGGTTTCAGGGCTTAGTACTTGTTTATCTTGGGGAGGGAAGGGGAGGAAGGAAGCATTATTCTGCCACAAACTATGCTCTTCATGTAGTCATGTCAGCAATTCTTACAGCTGCTCAATCTGCCAAAACACTTTACTACTGTTCTCATTGGGAAATGAAACTTTGATGTCATACCTATGATCGAACAATTAATTTAGTTGAGTCAATGGTAATTAATTAGGGAAAATTAAATTATTGTGCTCATAAACTCTTCCTACCCCTTACACTCTACAAGTTGACACCGGCAAGCAAGTAACCCTTTATTCACTTGGGAAGTTTAAGACATTTAGCTCTCCAAAGACTGTTCAGTAGGAGCAGATTGTGACTATCACCAATTCACTACTTCAGTAGTTTCCAAGGCCATTTTTCTAAAAGTGCATCCATTATGAAACTAACTAAAAAACAATTTTAAAAGCCAGTTTATTAGGACTACCACACAGTTACTTAAGCACTGATCACCAGTTTTATCATACATTTTTTCTCTCTCCATTTTATCGTCTTTGACATATCTTGTGTTCCTGCACCTACCTCAGCCCTTATTTTATCGCTTTTCCCTCTTTGGAATCCTTCCTCTAATTACCCCAATCCAAAAACAACAGTGGAATTCTATTCCATCTGCTTATCCCTTCTCTCCTCCACTCCCCTGCTTTAATTCCCAGTGTTTGGATTTGTACAGCAGTGCTTCATTTTCTCCCCCTTTAGATTTACATATTTATTTTTACGTAACTTACTGTCTCTGTTTTTTTCTCTGAACTATATATACTGAGTAGAATCAGCTTTCCAAAAAAAGAAAAAACTGCATGTAGAAATTAAGCCAGCTGGTTGGGGCATTGAACAATGATCTATTTGGGAAAAAAAAGAAAAAAATAGTTCTTCACTATTCTATTCTTTATCTTGGATTAAATAATCTATCAACATATACATCAGAACAACATATAATAGAGTCATTCCTTGTTCAGAAATCCTAAGAAACAAGGTATTTGAGTTCACCTAGAAAGACAACTTACCTGATACCCTTGAGTAACTGAATTGAGTGGTTTTGACAATAAACCATTCAAAGGTTAGAGTTGCTGTCATCAAAAATAGTTAACACTAGGGCTTCCCTGGTGGCGCAGTGGTTGGGAGTCTGCCTGCCGATGCAGGGGACGCGGGTTCGTGCCCCGGTCCGGGAAGAGGCACAACAGTGAGAGGCCCGCGTACCACAAAAAAAAAAAAAAAAATAGTTAACACTTGTATCCTGTCAGACTTGGATTTCTGATCTATTGACACTACTGAAAAATACCTGTGAGAGATTTTGTATGTTACAAAATTTTTAACAAAAATTATCTGACAATATTTTCAAGAGAAAGAAGGCATTATAATGAAGACTGATTTTAATTCTAGTGTATTTGCTGCTTTGCCAAAAAATAGTTTAGGTGGATATTCAAAATATTTTTGCCTGATTTGCTAATCTGCTTTAGAAATGTAATAAGCATTTAAAGAGAGTAAAAAGAGAAAAGAAAACACTTTCCCAATCTTTGATATTTCTTATCTGATACAGGAGCACTGTCATTGGTCTGACTCAGGGGCAAATGAATAATGGAAAAGGAAAGCTGTATTTTTCATTCTTGTTAGAAGTTTATTGCTAGAATTAGATGTCCAAAATCACTATCACTTGCAACTTCACAAGAACTAATGAATACTCAAACGCCATTCTCAGTGAAGACCCAGTAGCTTATTGCACTCAGAAAATTTCCATTTCCCTAAATGGGATCAATCTTTGAAGGATGCCAGTGACAGGAGGCTCTTCATCAACCCTTCAGGATAATTCAGAGCCTTAGTAGAGGCCAGGGTTCAGTGCTGTGTACTTGGAAATTGATACAATGTCATTGTTAACATCTTCGAGAGCAAGGGCAGCCTAGGAAGGTGATTCATTGAACATCTTCCTTTTTAAGACATTACATTTGCACACTGGTTCTCTGTTATAACTGAATGCGTCTAAGGAGCAAAATCATTACTTAAGCTACCCCTTTAAGCCACTCATGTGTAACAGAAGTCAACAGTTTATAACTCTATTTTTATTGCTGATGCGCCTAAAACAGAGAGACTTTTAAAGTCACCATGTACAACATATAACTTGTAAATGAACAAAAAGCGGGGTGCTATTAGTATTTTTTTTTAAGGAACAGTCCAAGAATTTGCCACTAGTTTCATCTTGACAATCTTTCACTCAGAGATATTTAGATGTATTTAATCACTTTTCAAGATGAGACCATTTTCATGAGTTTCCAAATCGGAAAAGGCAAAATAATCATTTAAAATGCTTGTTGAAACTGCACACTTCCCAATCACACACACAGATTTTGACTTGGTAGATTTCGGGAGAGCAGAGGAATCTATGTTTAATATGCTCACCTACATGATTCTAATATAGATGGCAGACATGCAAGTTTGGGGAAATACTGGTTTCAAAAAACTGCATTCAATATTACTGCAAAAGACAAAGACATGGGTCCTATTATCTTTCTGTGAAGAAAGCATGTTAAAATAATTTTGTATAAAAATATTTATAATAACTCTATATAAGCATATATATAATGGAAAGAGGTCATAATAGAATTAATAGCTTTGTGACTGATTTCAACCTAATGCTGGAAGAGTTCTTATTTTCACTTATTTTTGAGCCATACATCAAGACTATTCAACAATACTTTAGCCAATGTGTATACATGTGAAACTTCTTGTGGAGTTGAATAAAGTAGATTTTACATGAAGGCACAAGAAGCAGAGGATTTGAGGAAGTGATTCCAATAAATGGATGGCTTAGTATGGCCTAGTAAGAAGACAATGGATAATTTTAACAAAGTAAAATAATGAGAGGTACATTGCTTCTGTGATCTTTCAGGAAGAAGGACTCCAGAGGCAAAGAGCGCCATAAGCAAGAGTTTTATAAGAAGTAGGATAAGTGGTATTTTTGGGGGGAAGGGAAGAGGAGAGAGGAAAAAAGGACTAAAGAAAGACAGGAAGTGGGGTGGGGGAGAAAGAGAGAGAGAGAGAAGTGTGAGATATATTCTTTGTGTTTCAACTCTAAGTGAATGTGCGTATAATACGATATCAGAGAAATCACAAAGGTTTGGGCTGAATTATAGGTAGAACAGAGGTACCCCACCAGATGATTTTTAAAAATCATTAAGAAGTGGAGTAGTTTTGAATGAAGAAAAGCTTTAAAGCTTCTTAGGAAGCTTTAAACATTTGTCTCTAATAAACTACAGCTCGAGTGGGCTAGGCTTGTTTGTTCATTTTGTCCAAAACAAAAATAAATTTTCTTCGTTTTCAAGTATGTAAATAATACATGCACTTTGTAATAAAAACAATCAAACAATGTAGAAAACTATAAAGAAGAAAGCAAAAAAATAGTCTCCCCTAAGTCCCACTACACACTGAATTTAGTCATTCTTTAATGTTTGAAAATCTGGTAGGTAAAAAATTTTATTTCATTAATTTAAAAATTTTTATCTTCATTTGTGAAAGCAGATTAACTTGGTCACATATTTTTATTGCCCATTTGCATTTCTCTTTTGGGAATTACCTTTTATCTAGTTTTCCGTTAAGGTGTTTATTTTTGTTATTGATCTGTAGCATACTATCTCTTCACAAAGAAAAATACAGATACCAGGTGATAGTCTCTCCCTTTTTTCCTCCCAATTTAACATGTCATAAGTTACTTTCATTCATTCATGTAATTAAAGGGAGGATTTACTTTCCTTATATTTATAGGTCTTTCTAGTCAGTTATCATTTTTCCTTTTATTTCACATTCCATACACTTCTGCCTCTTCAGGTGAGAGATATAATTCCAAGACACTCTGGTTTCCCTGAATAACTTACTATACATTTATAACATAACATTTAAAATATTTGTATAATTACTCTTACCATCTGTTATTGTAGTACATTCTGTAAGCTTACTTTTTTTTTTTTTTTTTTGCGGTACACGGGCCTCTCACTGTTGTGGCCTCTCCCGTTGCATCCGGACGTGCAGGCTCAGTGGCCATGGCTCACGGGCCCAGCCACTCCACGGCATGTGGGATCTTCCCGGACCAGGGCACGAACCCATGTCCCCTGCATCAGCAGGCAGACTCTCAACCACTGTGCCACCAGGGAAGCCCACTTTTTTTTTTTTTAATAAATTTTTTTTTGGCTATGTTGGGTCTTCGTTGTTGCGTGCGGGCTTTCTCTAACTGCAGCGAGGGGCTACTCTTTGTTGCCGTGCACAGGCTTCTCATTGCAGTGGCTTCTCTTGTTGCGGAGCACGGGCTCTAGGTGCACGGGCTTAAGTAGTTGTGGTGCGTGGGCTCAGTAGTTGCAGCTCACGGGCTCTAGAGCACAGGCTCAGTAGTTGTGGCGCACAGGCTTAGTTGCTCTATGGCATGTGGGATCTTCCCGGACCAGGGCTCAAACCTGTGTCCCCTGCATTGGCAGGCGGATTCTTAACCACTGTGCCACCAGGGAAGTCCCTATAAGCTTACTCTTAATGTGAAATAAATTTCCCAGCCCCGAGCTCTTATGAAATCTTTGATCATTCTGTTCAGTCTCAACCATTTGTAGACTTCAACCATTCTCCTCTTGGCTTTCACATTTTCATAGACTGAAAAACTTGTTATCATTTCATCTTTCTGATTATTTACTTTTTCTTGTAAGTTGCATAGCTGAACATAATATTCCTGTTGAAAATAGCTTGGGACCTAAAGTCAGACAAATCAGCCTGGGTCCATATCTCAACTCTGTCCCTTTCTAGCTGAGTAACCCAGGGCAAGTTTCTTAATCTCTCTCATCATCAGTTTCCATATCTTTAAAATGAGAACAATACCTACTTCACAGCATGTTTGCCACGTGTGAGGATGACAGTGTATGTCAAATGCCTAATTTCAGTAGACCCTCAATAAATTTAAGCTATTTTTTACTATGAACACACCATGCACTAGGAGAGAATATTTGAGCAGCATTTGGGATAAAATTCTAAAATGAGTAAAATTAGTTCTTCTAAATACCTGAGAGATACAAAATCAGCTAGAGGAAAATGAGATCATTTTTGGTTATCCACTCAAAAAATATTGATCGGTGTCTACTATGTGCCAGGCATTCTTTTAGGAGCTGGTGATGTAGTGGTGGCCAAGACAGACAAGTTCGCTGCCCATGTACATCTTACCTCTCTGATGAGGAGAAACAGACAATAAACACCTATACAAATGAACAAATAATCTCAGGTAGAGATAAGAGAGCTATGAAAAAACTAAAACAGGTTCTGTGAGATCAAGAGTGGTGAAGGTGCAGGGGCTGGAGCGGGAGGGAGGGTACAAGGAGAGTTCTGATTTGGGAGAAGCTGGATAGGAAAATCATCTCTGATGTAATATTTGAACTGAGACCTGAAAGAGGAATGAACCAAACACCTAGCGTAAGAGAATTCCATGCAGAGGATGGTGTGGAACAAGCCGCGTGTGGTCAAGAGGGAGAAAAGGGAGGCCAGTGTGACTGGAGCACAGTGGCCATGAAGGAGCCTGCCATGAGATTAGTTCAGAAAGGTAGGCCCCTGCCTTCCTCCTCCAGAGGAGCTTGGGTTTTATTCTAATTTCATGGAGCAGCCATTGGAGATCTTTGGCATAGTAATAAGGTGAGATTTAGGTTTTTTAAAAAAAAAAAAATCATACTGGCTGTATGGAGAATGGACTGTAGAAAAATAAAGAAAGGTGAGAACACAGGTAGGTGGCCACTGCCAGACAGGCGAGTACTAATGGTGGTAAGAAAGATGGTAAGCGGTTTCCCTGGTGGCGCAGTGGTTGAGAGTCTGCCTGCCGATGCAGGGGACACGGGTTCGTGCCCTGGTCCAGGAAGATCCCACATGCCGCGGAGCAGCTGGGCCTGTGAGCCATGGCCGCTGAGCCTGCACATCCGGAGCCTGTGCTCCGCAAAGGGAGAGGCCACAACAGTGAGAGGCCCACGTACCGCAAAAAAAAAGAAAGAAAGATGGTAAGAAAACAGCAGGTTTGAGATCTATTTTGGAGATATCACTGAAAGAACTTGCCAGTGGATGGTATGTGGGGAGCTTCAAGAAAGGGTTGAATCAAGGATAACTCCTAAGATTTTGGCCTGACAGTGGTGTGTACCCTGAGTTGGGGACCACAGAGAGAAGAGGAGTATCCTGCAGTGGCTGTGAGGGCAGGCACTATGGACACAGGCTGAGCTGGAATCGCATCTTCATCACTACTAGCTTTGGACAATTAATTAGCCTCTGTGCCTCAGTTTCCTTTTGGGTAAAATTAGACCCATCATAGCACCCATCTCATAGATGTGCCCTAAGGATTAAAAAACTAAATAATTTAATTAAATAATTATAAGCACTTAGGACAGTGCCTGTCTCCTGTTGTTAGTTACTATTAAGGGAGAAAAATTAAGAGTTCTCTTTCGGACTTATTTACGATGTTTTTTAGGTGTCCAAGCAGAGATGTGCAGGAGGTTGGGCATGCAGGCTTAGAGTTCAGGGAGAGGTCAGGCGGAAAGATATAAATCGAGAGCTCATTAGCATATCGATGGCGTTTAAAGTCCTGGCACTGGATGAAATCACCTAGGAAAAGACAGTAGAGAAGAGAATAAAACAGGACCCGCCCTGGGCCGCTTCACCATTAAGGTCACAGCTCTGATAAATTTAGATGTCAGAGAAATGGCTGAGAGTCTGAATGAATTCTATCTCACTTGTTATTTTTAGATACATCTTTTTCCTAAATTAACTCATAAAAGTCTCATTCTGGATCACAAACTGTCCTCCATTTCCCATTTCACATATATGCTTTTCCATCAGATTATAGGCTCCTCATGGTAAGACTATCTGGCATACATTTTTTCATGTCCTTCTCTGTCCCTACTACAGAGTAATACACGTAGGTGCTCTCAATAAATGTCTCTTGGATAGCAGATATTTAAAGAATTACTATGAATAATTTGTCTTTTCCATCTTACCATATGAAGGACTGGTTGCTGAGGACATGAATTTTTTGCTCTAAGGAAGAACATTAACTGAAAGAGTTTAATTGAAAAAAAAGGAAATATGACCCCTTTGGAAAACCAAACAGGAATCCAGGCTCATGAATAAATTTATCTTCCTAGAACCTATCTTTCTCTATTGCACAAGGAAGAGATTTGAAATGAAAAGATAATGAGGTTTTGGACTAAAGCAAACTTGTGCTCAAATCTCAGATCCATGCAAGTCTTGAGACCTGAACAAGTTACTCAACCTGTCTGAACCCCAGTCTCCTCATCGTTAAAGTAGGGATGATGATAATACCTACCTAATAAAGTTTGAAGAAGTTTAAAGGAGACTGTGCTTTGCATACTCACATGTTGATTTCTTTTTCTCTCCTACAAATTATACTGCCTTATCTTCTAAAAACTAATTCAACTTGACAGCCCTTAAACACAGTATCGCTTAACTGAGAATGGCCTCTGATAAAGGTTTGGAACTTGTTTCAGTCAGTTAGATTTAAATCTCACTATGGTGAGATTGCATGTGAGTTTTATTTCATTCTTAATTCTACAATGAATAAGCATTTCTTTAACTTTTTAAACTATAAAGAAAATAATTTGGCATATTCAAGTACTCAACATCTTAAACAGATATTACCTTTTTGCTGTATCTGATTTAAATCTTTTTGTTGTTACTGTGGAAGAAATAAAATATTTCAGATACAGGGAAAAGCACCCCCTCCCAATTTCCTTCCCCTTCTTCCTCATTTCCCCCAGAGGTAACCACTATCCTGAAGTTGGTGTGTATCATTCCCAAACAAGCTTTTATATTTTCTACTATGTATGTATATATATATAAACAACATAATATTTTCTCTTTTTAGATTTTATATGAATGGTATCATCGTCTATTAATCATTCTGCAGTTTCTTCACTCAATACTATATTTTTGAGATTTATTCATGGTTATAATTAAAATCTAATTCATTAATATGAAAAAAATTATACTACCTTAAATATATTTTTTAAAAACCTTACGGAAGGTTTTTTGCGCTTATGCATTCATTATTCTCCATATTCATCACAATTACGTACATATAAAATGCAGTTTTTTTTAAATGATGCATGCAAGTAGTATATTATGTGTTATCTGTAGATATAAAAGTACATTGAATTATAAAAATATGCTGTTTAGTTTTACATAAATAAATTTACTTATTTCTAAATCAAATATATATATATATATATATATATATATATATATATATGACAAGATCTTTCATATATAACAGGTGAGACTTGTTATGTGTGTAGTAATTTGTGCTTTTTTTTCCCTTTTGTTTTATTCTTTTCCATTATAGGCTACCACAAGACACTGAGTGTAGCTCCCTGTGCTACACAGCAGAGCCCTGCTGCTTACCCACCCCATATATAGCACTGTGTATATGCCAATCCCAAACTCCCAATCCATCTATCCCCCTATTCCCTTTGGTAACCACAAGCCTGCCCTCCACATCTGTGAGTCCATTTCTGCTTTGTAAATAAGTGCATATAAGTTATTTACAAATATATGTATTTACAAAATATATGTTTATATATTTTGTAAATGTATATATTTATAAAATATATAAGTTTATATATTTTGTAAATATATATATCACATCTTCTTTATCCATTCATCTGTTGATGGATATTAGGTTGCTTCCATGTATTGGCTATTGTAAACAGTGCTGCTATATTTGGGTGCATGTAATATCTTTTCGAATCATAGTTTTGTCTGAATATATGCCCAGTAGTGGGATTGCAGGATCATATGGTAGCTCTATTTTTAGTTTTTTAAGGAACCTCCATACTGTTTACCATAGCAGCTGCAGCAACTTACATTCCCACCAAGAGTGTAGGCGGGTTCCATTCTCTCCACACCCTCTCCAGCATTTATTATCTGTAGACTTTTTGATGATGGCCATTCTGACCGGTATGAGATGACACCTCATTGTAGTTTTGATTTGTATTTCTCTAATAATTAGCGATATTGAGCATATTTTCATGTGCCTATTGGCCATCTGTATGTCTTCTTTGGAAAAATGTCTATTCAGATCCTCTGGGTTTTTCTTGTTGTTGTTTGTTTTGCGGTACATGGGCCTCTCACTGTTGTGGCATCTCCTGTTGTGGATCACAGGCTCCAGATGCGCAGGCTCAGCGGCCATGGCTCATGGGCCCAGCTGCTCCGTGGGATCTTCCCGGACTGGGGCATGAACCCATGTCCCCTGCATCGGCAGGTGGACTCTCAACCACTGCGCCACCAGGGAAGCCCAGATCCTCTGTTTTTTAATTGGATTGTTTTGAGTGGTTTTTTTGTTTGTTATAGTGTTGTATGTGTTCTTTATATATTTTGGGTATGCATCCCTTATCAGGTATATAACTTGCAAATATTTTCTTCCATTCAGTAGGTTACCTTTTCATTTTGTTGATGGTTTCCTTTGCTGTGCAGAAGGCTTTTAGTTTGATGTAGTCCCACTTGCTTACTTTTGCTTTTGTTGCCTTTGCATTTGGAATCAAATCCAAAAACATCATCAGCAAGACCAATGTCAAGGAGCTTACCGCCTGTTTTCTTCTAGGAACTTTATGGTTTCAGGTCTTACATGCACTTTCCTTAACCACTTTGAGTTAATTTTTGTGAATGATGTAAAATATTAGTCTAATTTCATTCCTTTGCATGTCAATGTTCATTTTCCAAAACCACTTATTGAAGACACTTTCCTTTCCCCATTGTATATTTTTAGCTCCTTTGTTGTAAATTAATTCACCATATATGGGTGGGTTTATTTCTGGGCTTTCCATTCTGTTCCATTTATCTATATGTCTGTGCTTATGGAATACCATACTGTTTTGATTACTATAGCTTTGTAATATAGTTTGAAATAAGGGAGCATGACACCACCAACTTTGTTCTTTATCAAGATTGCTTTGGCTATTTAGAGTCTTTTGTGGTTCCATACAAATTTTAGAGTTGTTTACTCTCTTTGAAAAATTCCATTGGAATTTTGATAGGAATTGCACTGAATCTTTAGTTTGCTTTGGGTGGTGTGGACATGTAAACAATTTTAATTTTTCCAATCCATGAGCACAGACTAATTTTCCATTTATTTGTGCCTTCTTCAATTTCTTTCATTAATATCTTGTAGTTTTCAATGTACAGGTCTTTTATCTCCCTGGTTAAATTTATTACTAGGATTTTATTCTTTTGATGCAATTGCAAAGGGAATTGTTTCCTTTATTTCTCTTTCTGATAGTTCATTATTAGTGTATAGAAATACAATAGATTTTTGTGTGTCAATTTTATGTCCTGCAACTTTACTGAATTCATTTATTCTAACAGTTTTTTGATGGAGTCATTAGGGTTGTCTATATATAATATGTCACTGGCAAAGAGTAACAGTTTTACTTCTTCCTTTCCAATTTAGATGACTTTTTTTATTTTTTCCTCACCTAATTGTTCTGGCTGGGACTTTCAATCCTATGTTGAATAAAAGTGGTGGGACTGGACATCCTTGTCTTGCTCCTGATATTAGAGGAAAGGCTTCCAGCTTCTCACCATTGAGTATATCCACTTTGTTGAGAGTTTTTATCATAAATGGATGTTGAATTTTGTCAACATTTTTCTGCATCTATTGAGATAATCACATGACTTTTATCCTTTATTTTCTTAATGTGGTGTATCACATTGACTGATTTGTGAATGTTGAACCATCCTTGCATCCCTGGTAAAAATCCCACTTGATCATGGTATATGATTCTTTTAATGTACTGTTGTACATTCTTTGGTTTGCTAATATTTTTGTTGGGGATTTTTGCATGTATGTTCATCAGAGATATTGGCCTGTAATTTTATTTTTTGGTGGTGTCCTTGTCTGGTTTTTGTATCAGGGTAATGCTGGCCTCATAAAATAAGTTTTGAAAGCATTCCCTCTTCTGCAGCTTTTTGAAGAGTTCGAGAAGGAAACGTATTAAATCTTCTTTGAATGTTTGGTATAATTCACCAGTGAAACCATCTGATCCTGGACTTTTGTTTGTTGGGATGTTTTGATTACTGATTCAGTCTTCTTACTAGCAATCAGTCATTTCAAATTTTCTATTTCTTCATGATTCAGTCTTGGAAGATTGTATGTTTCTAGAAATTTTTTCATTTCTTCTAGGTTGTCCAATTTGTTGGCCTATAATTGTTCATAGTAGTCTCTTATGATCCTTTGTATTTATTGGTATCAGTTGTAACTTCTCCTCTTTCATTTCTGATTTTATTTATTTGAGCCTTCTCTCTTTTTTTCTTAGTGAGTCTCACTAAATGTTTGTCAATTTTGTTTCTTTTCAAAGAACCAGCTCTTAGCTTCATTGATCTTTTCTACTGTCTTTTTAGTCTCTACTTGTTTACAATCTGACTTTAGTTATTTCCTTCTACTAACTTTGTACTTCAGTTGTTCTTCTTTTTCTAGTTTTTTTAGGTGTAAAGTTAGTTTGTTTATTTGAGATTTTTCTAGTTTCTTGAGGTAGGCCTGTATTGCCATGACATTCCTTCTTAGAACTGTTCTTGCTGCATTCCAGAGATTTTGGTGTGTTGTATTTGTCTCAAGGCATTTTTTCATTTCTTCTTTGATTTCTTCAGTAACACATTGGTTGTTCAGTAACATGTTGTTTAATCTCCATATATTTGTGATTTTTCCAGTTTTCTTTCTGTAATTGATTTTTAGTTTCATAGTATTGTGGTTGGAAAAGATGCTTTATATGATTTCAGTCTTCTTAAATTTATTTAGACTTGTTTAGTGGCTGAGCATATGATCTATACTGCAGAATGTTCCATGTGTACTTGAGAAGATAAAATGTGTATTCTGTTGCTTTTGGATAGAATGTTTCATATATATCTATTAGGTCAATCTGATGTTCAAGGGGTGTCCCCTGTGTGGCCTGCACTTGCCTATTGGCTTTAGCAAGGCAGCAGGAGAGTACAGGGCTGGGGCATGCCTGCCAGTTTTATCAAGGCAATGGGAAAACACAGGGCTGGGACATAACCAGCCAGTTTTAGCAAGAGCAGGAGAGCTCAGGGGTGGGACATGCTTGCTGGCTTTAGTGGGGCAGCCTAGAGAGCTGTGACTACATGCCCGCCAGAGCTAGCAAGGAAGAAAGCGACTGAACAAATGACACCTGCCAGTGCCCAGGGAGAGTCCCTCCAGGCCCCTGCCCCTCCAACAGATGCTTTAAGATTAGCAAATGAATCTCTTTCACATGTGATCTAGCTGCTTTTGTGCTGGGTCCTGGGGCCAGTAAGTCTGTGCATGAGCACTTTAAGAGCAGAATCTCAGTTCCCTACAGCTCTGTGGGGTTCTAGGACATAAACCTTGTTGGCTTTAAAAGCCAGATGTTTGGGGAGCTTGTCTTTCCAGTGCAGATCCCAGGGGTTGGGGTGCCTGACATGTGGCACAAACCTCTGGCTCCTCAAGGAGAAGTGCCATTTTTGTGAGCTCCCTCCCAACTGTAGGTTGCTGCACTGGATGGGAGGGGGGCACGTTTGGTGAGACTGCATCTCTCTTTCTCCTACCCATCTCAGTGTGGCTCTTTTATCCTTTGTTGCGGAGGAACAGTTCAGCTAGTTTTCAGGTCTTTTTCAGAGGGAATTATTCCGTATGTAGCTGTAGACTTGGTGTGTCTGTGGGAGGAGGTGAGTTCAGGATCTTACTATGCTGCCATCTTGAACCACCTCCTCAGCACCTTGCACTTGTCTGGCTTGCAGAAAATTGCAGCTGGGGTTACGAGCTACATCTGTGCTGGCCAGTAATTTGTTGCATTTTTTGTTTTGGTTTGGTTTGGTTTGGTTGGTTTTTTTCACTTGAAGTATAGTTGATGTACAATATCATGTAAGTTACAGGTGTACAACAGAGTGATTCACAATTTTTTAAGGTTATACTCCATTTATAGTTATCATAAAATATTGGCTATATTCCCCATGTTATACAGTATGTCCTTGTAGCTTATTTTGTACATTATAGTTTGTACCTCTTAATCCCCTACTGCTATATTGCCCCTCCCCCTTCCCTCTCCCCACTGGTAACAACTAGTTTGTTCTCTATATCTGTGAGTCTGCTTCTCTTTTGTTTTAGTCACTAGTTTGTTGTACTTTTTAGGTTCCACTTATAAGTGATAATGTATGGTATTTGTCTTTCCCTGTCTGACTTATTTCGCTTAGTATAATATCCTCCAAGTCCATCCATGTTGCTGCAAATGGCAAATTTTCATTCTTTATATGGTTGAGTAGTATTCCATTGTATATATGTACCATGCCTTCTTTATCCATTCATCTGTTGATGTACACTTAGGTTGTTGCCATATCTTGGCGATTGTAAATAATGCTGCTATGAACATTGGGGTGCATGTATCTTTTCAAATTGGTGGGGTTTTTTTCTTCAGATATATACCTAGGAGTGGAATTGCTGGGTCATATGGTAGCTCTATTTTTAGTTTTTTGAGAAACCTCCATAATGTTTTCCACAGTGGCTGCACCAATTTACATTCCCATCAACAGTGTACCAGGGTTCCACATGCTTGCAACATTCATTATTTATGTTCCTTTTGATGAACTAGCCATTCTGACAGGTGTGAGGTGGTATCTCATTGTGCTTTTGATTTGCATTTACCTGATGATTAGCGATGTTGAGCATCTTTTCATGTGCCTGTTGACCATCTGCATTTCCTCTTTGGAAAAATGTCTATTCAGGTCTTCTGCCCATTTTTAAATTAGGTTGTTTGTTTCTTTAAAACAGACTTAGCAAGATCCACAGTCAAGGACTGTTATGGTCTCGTTATTGCCTGCCCCCCAGAGGATGAACTCTGTTAATGAAGTACAATTAAAGTGAAAAAAAATGCCTCTTTGCTATATCCCCATTAAGCTTTACTTACTGTTGCCTGTTAACAATTTATTAACTATGAATTATAATTCATAGTAAATTAACCCTTCTTTCTCCGCTCAATTTGCCAGAAAAAATAGTTGCGTAAAGTTATAAACCAGCCTACTGGCTTCATGAGAATATAGATATGAGACTATTTCCTGCAGCTTTGAACATCAGAAGAATTTAACAGCTTTTGTGAATCTAGTACTGGCACTCATTTCCAAGCCAGGAGCAAACATATAAATCACACGCAGCACAGCGTACCTGTCTTTAGAAAGCTGTTTACAGTCACGTGTATTTATTAGTTTTCCATAGTTTCAGGCAATATGTTTTCTTTGCCCTTTCCTGTTTTTCTGTATGCACACACACACACATTTCTATCCCAAAGCCCCTCTGGTTCATCGTGAAACATGGCCTTCAGGAATGATTATTTTTCCCACGTACATCCTTGTTGAGTTGCTTTAGATAGCACCTTAAATAAACTGGATCTTTTCCTGTCCTTGCATGTTTACGATTTTCCCTTCTCCACTTGTTAAGAACTAGGAAGGTCAGAGATTTCATCCTGTTTGCAAGCCAGCAAGTCAGCCTGCCACAGTCTCAGGGATGCTATTAGAAGGTACAAGATTTCTGAGTCAGAGAGAAAGTATATTATTACTCACAGCAATAGTAACAGCCAGAGTATCACATTTGAGCTGGTTCTCCAAGTCCCACTTCCTACAGGGTGATGTGAAAAGGTCTAGTTGATTCACACCTGCACATGCAGTGGGTTGCATTACAGGAGAGGAACCCTAATGTTGAGGGACCCGAATCTTTTATAATGGGTGGTATCCTGCGTGACCTTTGCATGGCAGGGGCAGGGGAGGTAGATAAGATCTTGTTTATACTGGAAAGTAAGCAACTTGCCCTTTGCTCTGAAGGAAGATACTATCTCTGTTTTACAAAGCTGTCTGTTCTATAAACATCCTTGAAAAGACAGCTCCAAGCAAGGGCAGTCAATGCCTCTGCTCACAAGACATGCAGGCATGCAAGAATACCATGGAGAATTGTCTTCCAACACCACGAAGCTTTTCTTCATGGACTTGTGTTACATTTTATTAATGTTTTCAATACATGCTTTTAAAGTTAAGGTGGATTTAGTGCTATGAACATATAATCCCCAAATCACATAAGTCCTCTTGCGAAGGAATACCCCATATTCTTTTTTTTAAACTAAATTAGAATTCAGTTTTTTTTGTTTTTTCTGTGGTATGCGGGCCTCTCACTATTGTGGCCTCTCCCGTTGAGGAGCACAGGCTCCGGACGCACAGACTCAGCGACCATGGCTCACAGGCCCAGCTGCTCCGTGGCATGTGGGATCTTCCCGGACCGGGGCACGAACCCGTGTCCCCTGCATCGGCAGGCAGACTCAACCACTGCGCCACCAGAGAAGCCCTAAAATTCAGTTTTTAATTTCTGCTTAATTTACTTGACCTCTGTGTGCCTCAGTTTCCTTATGTGTGTAATGAATTAATAGTATCTACTTGTTGAATAGATTGAGATAATCCAATAACAATGAGTTGCTGAATAGGTTACATGAGATTGTCCATCCTTAGCACAGAGCCTAGTAAACATTAAGTGCCCATTGCTCAATAAATGTTAGCTTTAATTAGAACTGGCTATAAATGCAGTTTGATGAGAGGTACTTAAAACACCTCCTTCACTACACCAACACCATTGGACCCACTTCCAAATGTATCTTGGGGGTGCTGCTTTGCCTTTTGTTGTTGTTGTTGAAGCATTTATCAGGAATAGGGAGAGAAAAAAGGAACTAGCATTTTTGAAGACCTGTTATGTGGTTTAGGTTATTTGTTTTTATTTGTTTTGCGGGGATTTTTTGGGGTTTTTTTTTAATTGAAGTATAATTGATTTACAGTGTTGGGTTTCAGGTATGCAGCAAAGTGATTCAGTTTTATATATATATATATATTCTTTTATATGTGTATTATTTTTCAGATTCTTTTCACTTATAGGTTATTACAGAATATTGAGTATAGCTCCCTGTGCTATACAGTAGGTCTTTGTTGGTTAACTATTTTATAAGTATATAGTAGTGTGTATGTGTTATTCCCAAACTCCTAATTTATCCCTCCCCAAGGTTGATTATTTGATCTAGTGCTTCCATGAATTGTTTCATTCTTCATTGCATTCTCATAAAGGAGGTATGATTTTACAAAAAAGTAGACTGCGACTCAGACTTATCAAGGTCATACCGCTTGTAAATGGAAGAGCAGGGGTAAAACCCTGTATGACTAGTCTGACTCTGCCTTTTTAAGTTTTAACTATTCGATCTTACTTCCCCCAACTATCTCCCTATCTTTAGGAACAATAATATATGCAACCTGCTAGGTTTGAGCTGGACTTGTGGCCTAAATGCCACTTTTTGTACCATGGCCTACTGCCAGATTCATAGGCTCAATCAACATGTTTTTCTCAGTCGTTTTGAATATATGATTCCTGGTTTTGGTCATTTTCAAATCTCTCTCAGAAATCTTAATGACAGTGTGACATCTTTGAGAAATGCAAGCATGACAATTTCTGTAGTATGTTGGCTTTTTTAAGAGCCATTACATTAAACAGAAATTATAAAAGTAAATTATGATAAGCCTCCAATAATAACAAAACCCTCATTCAGGTAAATCATACAAACTCACTTTTAACTTTAGAAGATAGACTCCTAAGGCTACACTAAAACAAACAAAGGTCAACTGCCTTTTTAACAGTTCCATAGGAATTTTTTTCTTAGCAACGCTGCACGGAAAATCGATTATACATTCTTTAAAGCAACTCATATAAAAATCAGGCTGTGGAAAATAATGATTGCTTCTTAACACTGGAATAAAGTTTGCTATAGATTTGCTGCAGAATTAAGATTCTGTATTTTCTGAAATCTTTATTGACAGTAGTGGACCATATCCAAAGTCTTCTGCAATAATACTTTGAGCTCTCTCAGAAATTCACCACTTCAAGAAAACTCCAAAATAAAATTTTTAAAAAGTCTGTTAGAAAAGTTTAGACAACAGTCCAGAACTACCGAAGAAATTTAGAATTCATATATAATCTTAAACATATATGAAGGTGGGAAAGGTACTAATAGAAACTGTTCTGGTGCTATAATTGAAAGTAGTTATATAGTCCCTGAAAATAATAAATGGATGTTATAATATAGGGAAAGCCAGTGAACCAGTATAACACACAGAGTGATAAGTAAGTGAAAAAAGCATTGCAGCCTTTTGTTGGTAACGTTGTTTAATCCAGGATCCTACTCCCACTCACATTGATCGCTCTTGGTTCCTGTCAACAACTTCGTACATGCGCCACCCTTGTTGTTTTCTGCTCTGCCCCCCTATAAATTTTTTAGAGGAAAAAACAACAGATATATAACATGGCCTTGTGAGAAAACCAGAACATAAAGCCATGAAATGAAGAATTTCACTCTGTCAACCTGTTCAGCTTTCCCTAGGAGTTCAGTTACTGTATTGGCTTTTATCTGTTCCACTGAGCATTTACTGAGAACATCGGCTATTATGGACTACCACCTAGATACTTGGCCATACTGTTACTTCGCATTTATCTGAAATCCTTTCAGGGATTTCAACAGAGACTTTTATTCTGTTCCATAGCGCTACCATCTGTAAGAAAGTTTGATTTTACTTGAATGAGATAGTGAGTAGTCACTTATTTTCTCAGGAACGTACTCTTCCTCTACTGTGGCTATTTCTAAAAATTTCTGTGACTTTCTCGTGACTTTTTCATACCCATAACTCCTCTGTCCCTTTCATACAATGTACTTAATATTTCAATTTGAGCCTCTTGGAATCAAGTCTCATTCCAAGAGCTTGTTTAAAATCTGAGCTATTTTTAATTTATGAGTAGTTGAGGGAATTTCTCTTTTCACTGAGTTATGAAGTAAAGACTGAGATTCAAACAATGTAGTAAAATCTTTTCAAAGTTCTCCTTTGATTCATTGACGTGATCCAGATCCTCATGTGTGCATCTCCCTAGAAACTCTCATTTTAGGAGATTTTTTTCAGTACCCCTAACATCTTAAAACTTAGTCATTCAGACACCACCCACCCGCCCTCTGACACCTTCTTCCTGATTGAAAGAGGCATTTATGTATATGAGTCACCTCCTGCCAGCTTCACAGGAATTACATAAAAGCAATCTGCCTACCAGCTTGGCCTGAGGACAGAAAATCACATTTCATGTCAATGTGAAAGACAATCTTGCTTGTGGAAAATCACAATAGAGGACTTTTAAGACCTTGACTCTCAGGATATCAAGCCTTAATCTATACTCTATACTATAAATGAGTGAACTTATAAATGCTGTACTTTCATCAGTTTGGTCTAAGCTTCTTCCATTTTAAATGCTTTTTTTGTGATAGATAAGTGAAAGGCTAATTCATACGCAAGAAAGATTACATAAATATATACACATACACACACAGAAAGGGAGGGAGAGAATATAGATCAATAAATAAACATACAAACAAAACACACTATGTTTCCTCAGCAATACAAAAATATTAGTGTGGGAAGATTTAAAAGACGTGGTTTGTGACAAGAAAGTCTGTTTCATAGTCTTAAAAAAATTGAAAGACTTTTCTGCATAAGATATTATACTTGGAAAGCATATTAGTCAAGATATTTTTCATTTTCTTGTTTCTAGACAAGACAGCTTATACCATATGGAAATATGGGTTTAAATCCCCTATTCTGCCTCTTATTTGCTGTGTGGGTTTAGCAAGTCACTTCACATATCTGAGCCTTACTTTCCTTAAATTTAAAGTGGCAATAATAGTGCTTACCCTGACTCTCTTAAGTTGTTTTAAAGGTCGGGTGAGATGATAAGTGAAAGCTTTTTGAGAATTATAAGCAATAATACAAATGTAAAGTTATATTATCTTTATCTCAGACTCAGAATTGCAGCATTCTAGTATCTTCAGTCATTATTCTCTTGGTGGCACAAAATACACAGTGCCAGTTCAGTCTTTCTCTCTTTTGTATCCTTTGTAGTTTTTGGCATTTCTCAGGGGTGGCAATGGGACCCTGAGTTGGCTGCAGTTGTGAGGATCAGTAGAAAGGCTGGGAAAGTCATAATAACCCTTTCTAGCTGATACAGGATCCTGGGAGGTCCCATGTATTCCATATTCTCTTCCTTTCTTTCTTACCAGCCCA
Organism: Phocoena phocoena; assembly: GCF_963924675.1. Taxonomy (NCBI): domain Eukaryota; kingdom Metazoa; phylum Chordata; class Mammalia; order Artiodactyla; family Phocoenidae; genus Phocoena; species Phocoena phocoena. The sequence continues at coordinate 116,865,440 of NC_089223.1, forward strand.
CCCCTACCCCGCATTCACAAATTCATGGAACCTCAAAGAAAGTGCCATTGAGGCTATCCAGACACCCTACCGTAATATCTCAGAGTATGCATTTCTCTCAGCCATGAGTAGCCCTAATCAATTCCATACTATCCTAGGAATTCGGTGTGTGACACCAATCAGAAACTGTTTTGTTTGCTGAAGAGTAAGCAGAATTATTTTCTCCTGCAGAAATGGTTACTCCTTTGCTATAAAAATATGTATTGATACACAGAGCAGTATTTATATTAGACAAAAAAATTAAACAATCTAAATGTACAACAGTAGTATAAAACAGTTGAATAAATTATAGTATATCCATTTGATGTAATATTCAGCATCCATTAAAAATTTTCGTTTTGGATGGTTAATGTGACAGGAGAAAGCTCATGATATACTGTTAAATGGAAAAGGCAAAATTCAAAACTCTGTATTTTTAATCATAATTGATACAGTTCTAATTTTTACTTTATGGCTCTAATTTCACTTATACATCTATATATCTACATATACATAGGTATACGTAGTTATTGGTAAAAATGGGATGGGATTACATCATAATATTAATTTATCCTGAGAGGTAGGTTTATTAGTGATTTTAATTTTTTTTTAATTAGAAAAAGATGTGATATTTTAAAGATAATCACTGACACGTAGAATTGTGAATTATCCTGCTAAATATATTCAAAGTTTTGGAACACTTAAGTACCATTTTTCAATAATCAGACCATTTCTGACAGTACACATCTATGTTCTTAGGGTTCTTAGATTGGAGGAGACCAGTAAATAATACCTCTGCACGTGGCAGTGATCAATTACCTCCTCCATGGCCAAAGTAGTTTGCATATCAGCGAGTGTTTGCTTGCCCAGAATACATGTGGTTTTCTGAATTTGGTACTGGAATATTGATTTAGATTATTATGATTAGATTTTAGATATTATTACAGCATTTTAGACGTGTTGCACATAAAGGATAAAGCATTTTAGACATGTTGCACATAAAGTATTATTTTATATCATTTTATATAAATGTTCATAGGAATAATAGACTATATCAGTTATAAATAGAATAATGATGAATAAAAACATTCTAGCAATGAAGAGTTTAACAAAAAGGATATGATTTAAGAATATTACTGAGAAGAAAAAAAAAGAATATTACTGAGTATTCAAGCTTCCTGCACAAAAGCATATTTTGAAAAGACAGAAATAATGAGTGAATATATAACATTGTTCTCATAGACACTCTCAAAATCTGGTTCATAAAAGCAATGTAAAAAATAAGAAATATTACTACTTAACTTTAAAAATTATTATCTAGAAATAAACTTCCCTCTTCACTATACATAGTCATAATATTAGTAGCTGCCATCTGTTTCAATATATCTTTTATGTGTTTTAATGTTTATTTCCAGAACATTGAATAAATATGTAAAATGCCAAGTCAAGCCTGCAAAATCAGAGTTAATTCAATAATTTGAGTCAATGTATTGTAGTTGATTTAGAGGTTAGTTAACAGGTACTGAATTTGCTTCCGAGGTCTAATCATAGGATAGATTTGTTTGGGTTTTTTCCCTATTAAATATAGTAAATGTAAATTTTAAAAAAACAATCTAGAATCACAAAGTAAAGTTCAAGTGTAGTTTGGGGATTTTATTTTCAGGGAGATAAAAAGAAAAAATTTCTAACTTTAAGAATAAAGCAGTGAACACACACGAAATGATTTTAAGATGGATTTTTGAATACATATTTCCACCATTGAAAGGAGGAAAATAAGAGAATGAAATGAAGTAAGATGGATGAAGAAGAAAGATAAGATCTAAGGGGAAGGAAAGATAGGAAGAGCCAACTAGAATATTCAGCTGAGTAGAAGAAATAAGCAAGAAGAAGGGGAGAAAGAAGGGTAGGAGGATACTGAAGGTAAATAAAATGAGGGGAAAAAACCTTCAAAAAATAAATGAGATCTCAAGATGATGGAGTACGAAGACCCTGAACTCACCTCCTTTCATGGGCACACCAAAATTACAACTACTTACAGAGCAACTATCAATAGAACAACCTGAAGAGTAGCAGAAAAGATCTTCCACAACTGAAGATATAAAGAAGGAGCTACAACAAGATGGGTAGGAAGGGCAGAGATGCTATCTAGTCAAGACCCACACCCCCTGGTTGATGACCCACAAACAGGAGTTCCTCCCCTCCCCAAGGAGTGAGAGGTCTGAGCCCCATATCAAGCTCCCCAGCCCAGGGGTTCTGCACTATGAAGACAAGCCCTTAGAAAGTCAGACTTTGAAAACCAGCAGAGCTTACTTTCAGGAGAGCCAAAGTTCTATAGGATAATGAGACTCTGTGTTTAAAGGACATGCACAAAGGGCACCCACAAAATCTCACACAGTCCAAGTCCCAGTGTTGAGGCAGTAATTTGAGAAGTGCGTGGGTCAGAACCACTGGCTGATATTGGAGAGCCTCCCAGAGAGGCAAAAGGCAGCTGAGACTCCCCATGAGACTCTGGCAACAGCCGTCTTTGAGATGTCATTGTACAGTGCTGACACGGGCACTGGCAAGCGCCGTTTTGGAATCCACCTTCTAGCCCATTATCATGGGAGACTTGCCCTGCCCACCCGCAGGCCCTTGGCAACCAACTGGGCCAGGAACCAGCTCCACCTACCAGCATAGCCACGATAGTCAGCCCTGATACAACAGAAGGGCACACATACAGCCCACATAGGAAACACCTCTGTAACATCTATCTTAGGTGGCCAGCAGGGAGCTTTCTGCTGGTCCCCATAAGATGTCTCCTACATAAGGCTACTTCTCCGAGATTGGAAGACATAACACCACTATCTAATACATAGGAAAAAAACAACAGAGAATTATACAAAATGAGGAGATGAAGGAATATGTTCCATATGATGGAACAAGACAAAATCCCAGGTAAAAACATTGACCAAAATGGAGATAAGCAATATACCCAATAAAGAGCTCAAGGTAATGATCATAAAGATGCTCACTGATCTCAGGAGAAGAATGGATGCACACAGTGAAAACTACAACAAAGAATTAGAAAATATAAGAAAGAACCCATCAGAGCTGAAGAATACAATAAATGAGATGAAAAATATACTAGAAGAAATCAACAGTAGATTAGACGATACAGAAGAACAGATCAGCAATCTGAAAGACAGAGTAGTGGAAATCACCCAAGCTGAACAGAAAATAGAAAAAAATTGTTTTGATAAGAATGGCTTAAGAGACTTCTGGGACAACATCAAGCATATTAACATTCACATTATAGGGTCCCAGAAGAAGAAGAGATGAGAAGACAGCAGAAAACATTTTTTAAGAAAAAATAGCTGGGGACTTCCCTGGTGGTCCAGTGGTTAAGAATCCACCTTCCAATGCAGGGGACACGGGTTCGATTCCTGGTTGGGGAACTAAGATCCCACATGCCATGCGGCAACTAAGCCTGTGCACTCTAGAGTCCGCACACCACAACTGGAGAGCCTGCATGCCGCAACTACTGAGCCCATGCGCTCTGGAGCCCACGCGCCACAACTAGAGAGGAGCCTGCACACCACAACCAGAGAGAAGCCCGCGTGCTGCAACAAAGAGCCCGTGCACTGCAATGAAAGATCCCACATGCCTCAGTGAAGATCCCACAACTAAGACCCGATGCAGCCAAATAAATAAATATTAAAGAAAAAAAGAAGAAAGGAAAAATAGCTGAAAACTTCCCTAACCCTGGGAAGGAAATAGACATCCAGTTTCAAGAAGCACAGAGAGTCCCCAAGAAGATGAAGTCAAAGATATCCACACCAATACACATTTTAACTAAAATTAAAGAGAGAATCTTAAAATCAGCATGAGAAAAAACAACTAGTTATGTACAAGGAAACTGCCCTAAGACCATGAGCTGACTTTTCAGCAGATGCTTTGCAGGCTAGAAGAGAGTGGCATGATAATTCAAAGTGCCAAAAGGAAAAAACCTACAACCAAGAATATTCTACCCATTAAGGTTAAAGTTCACAGTTGAAGGAGACAAAGTGTTTTACAGATGAGCAAATGCTGAAAGAGTTCATCACTGCTAAACTGGCCTTACAAGAAATGTTAAAGGCACTTTACTGTGCAGAAAAGAAAAAGCCACAACTAGAAATAAGAAAAGTATGAAAGGAAAAATCTGATTGATAAAAGCAAACATATAGCAAAGGTAGTGAATTAATCACATGTAAACTAGTAGGAAGGTTAAAAGACAAAAGTAGTAAAATGATCTATATCTACAATAAGTAATTAAAGGATACATAAAATAAAAAGATGTAAAATATGACATCAAAAACAAAATCTGGGGGGGTTAAAATATAAGGCTGTTAGAAGGTATTTGAGCTTAAGAGATCATCAGCTTAAAATAAGCATATATAAATGTTGTTATATATAAACCTCATAGTAACCACAAACCAAAAACCTATAAGAGATACATAAAAAATAAGGAGAAAGGAATCCAAACATAATACTAACAATAGTCGTCAAATCATAAGGGAAAAGGGCAAGAGAGGAAGAAAAGAACAAAGAACTACAAAAAAATAGAAAACAATAAAAAATGGCAATAAATACATACCTATCAATAATTGCTTTAAATGTAAAGGGACTAAATGCTCCAATCAAAAGATATAGAGTTGAATGGATTAAAAAACAAGACACAAATATATATGCCTACAAGAGACTCATTTCAGATTTAAAACACAGACTGTCAGTGAGGGAATGAAAAAAGATATTCCATGCAAATGGAAACAAAAAGAAAGCTGGGATTGCAATACTTATATTAGACAAAATAGAGTTTAGAACAAAAACTGTAACAAGAGACAAAGAAGGGCTTACATAATGATAAAGGGATCAATCCAACAAAAAGCTATAACACTTTTAAGTATATATGCAAACACCTGTAAGTATATAGAAGCACCTAAATACATAAAGCAAATATTAACAGACATAAAGGAAGAAATTGACAGTAGCACAATAATAGTAGGGGACAATGGACAGATCATCCAGACAGAAAATCACTAAGGAAACACTGGCCTTAAATGATACATTAGATAAAATGGACTTAATAGATGTATATATAGAACATTCCATCCAAAAGCAGAATACACATTCTTTTCAAGAGCACATGGAACTTTCTGTAGAATAGAAATAGATCTACATGCTAGGCCACAAAAAAAGTCTCAGTAAATTTAAGAAAATTGAAATCGTAGCAAGCATTCTGACCACAATACTGAGACTAGAAATCAACTAAAAGAAAAAAACCACAAAAAATAAAAATGTGAATGCTAAACAATATGCTACTAAACAACAAATGGGTCATTGAAGAAATCAAAGAGGAAATTTAAAAATACTTGAAATAAATGAAAATGGAATCGCAGCGTTCCAAAATCTATGGGAAGCAGCAGAACAGTTCTAACAGGGAAGTTTATAGAGATACAGGCTTACCCCAGGAACAAGAAAATCTCAAATAAACAATCTAACCTTACACCTAAAGGAACTAGGAAGAGAAGAACAAACAAAACCCAACATCGGTAAAAGGAAGGAAATAATAAAGATCTGAGTAGAAATAAATGAAATAGAGACTAAAAAAACAACAGAAAAAAATCAATGAAACTAATAGCTGGTTTTTGAAAAAGATAAACAAAATTGATGAACCTTAGCTACACTCATCAAGAATAAAAGAGAGAGGGCCCAAATAAATAAAATCAGAAATACAAGAGGATAAGGTACAACTGGCATCACAGAAATACAAAGGATCCTAAGAGATTACTAGGAACAGCTATATGCCAACAAATTGGGCAAACTATTAGAAATGGATATATTCCTAGAAATGTATAATCTCACAGATTGAATCAGGAAGAAATAGAAAATCTGAACAGAATAGTAATGAAATTGATTCAGTAATCCAAAAAATTCCAACAAAAAAATTTCCAGGACCAGACGGCTTCACAGGTGAATTCTACCAAACATTTAAAGAAGAGTTAACATCTCTTTCGAACTATTCCAAAAAACTGAAGAGAACACTTCTAAATTCATTCTATGAGGCCAGCATCAACCTGATACCAAAACCTGACAAAGACACCACAAAAAAAGGAATATTACAGGCCAGTATCACTGATGAACATAGATGCAAAAATCTTCAAAAAGTATTAGCAAACAAAATTCAGCAATACGTTAAAAAGATCATACACCATGATCAAGCAGGATTTTTTTTTTTTTTTTGGTGGTACGCGGGCCTCTCACTGTTGTGGCCTCTCCCATTGTGGAGCACAGGCTCCGGACGCGCAGGCTCAGCGGTCATGGCTCACGGGCCTAGACGCTCCACGGCATGTGGGATCTTCCCAGACCGTGGCACGAACCCGTGTCCACTGCATCAGCAGGCAGACTCTCAACCACTGCGCCACCAGGGAAGCCCAATCAAGCAGGATTTTTACCAGGGATGGAAGGATGGTTCAAAATCCACAAATCAATGTTATACACCACATTAACAAAATAAAGGATAAAAATCACATAATCACCTCACTAGATGCAGAAAAAACTTCTGACAAAATTCAACATCCATTTATGATAAAAACTCTCAACAAAGTGGTTTTAGAGGGAATGTACCTCAACATAATCAAGGCCGTATATGACAAACCCACGGCCAACATCAGAACCAGCCGTGAAGAGTTAAAAGCTTTTCCTCTAAGATCAGGAACAAGACAAAGATATGACCCTCTCACAACATAGTATCAGAAGTCTGAGCCACAGCAATTAGACAAAAAAAAAAAGGAATAAAAGGAATCCAAATTGGAAAGGAAGAAGCAAAACTGTCACTGTTTGATACTTTATATAGAAAACCCTAAAGGCTCCACCAAAAAAACTATTATAACTAATAAATGAATTCAAAAAAGTTTCAGGATACAAAATCAGTGCAAAAATCAGTTGCATTTCTAGACACTAATAATGAACTATCAGAGAAATTAAGAAAAGGATTCCCTTTACAATTGCATCAAAAAGAATAAAATACCTAGGAATAAATCTAACCAAGAAAGCAAAAGTCTTGTACTCCAAAGACTAAGATATTGATGAAAGAAATTAAAGATTACACAAACAAATGGAAAGATATACTGTGCTCATGGATTGGAAGAATTAATATTGTTAAAATCTCCAGAGTACCCAAGGCAATCTACAGATTCAGTGCAAATCCTATCAAAAAACCAATGACATTTTTCACAGAACTAGAACAAATAACTCTAAAATTTGCATGGAATTACAAAAGACCCCAAATAACCAAAACAATTTTGAGAAAGAACAGAGCTGAAGGTATCATGCTCCCTGATTTCATGCAGTCCTACAAAGCTACAGTAATCAAAATATTATGGTACTGGCACAAAAACAGACACATAGAACAATGGAACAGAATAGAGAACACAGAAATAAACCACACTTAGATGGTCAATTAATCTATGACAAAGGAGACAAGAATATAAAATGGGGAATAGACAGCCTCTTTAATAAATGGTGCTTGGAAAACTATATGCAAAAGGATCAAACTGGAGCACTTTCTCATACCATATACAGAAATAAACTCAATATGGATTAAAGACTTAAATGTAAGACCTGAAACCATAAAACTTCTAGAAAAAAACATAGGCAGTACTTTCTTTGACACCAGTCTTAACAATATTTTTTGGATGTATCTCCTCAGGCAAGGAAAACAAACATAAAAAGAAACAAGTAGTACTATATCAAACCAAAAGCTTTTTGAAGAAAACCATCAACAAAATGAAAAGGCAGACTACTGAATGGTAGAAGATATTTGTAAATAACATATCCAATAAGGGTTTGATATCCAAAATATATTAAAAAATTCAAGAAACTCAATACCATACCAAAAAAAACCCCAATCCATTTAAAAATGGGAAGAGGATCTGAATAGACATTATTCCAAAGAAGACATACAGATGGCCAACAGACACATGAAAAGATGTCTGTCAGAATAGCTACCATCAAAATGACAAGAAATAACAAGTGCTAGAGAGGATATGGAGAAAAGGGAACCCTTATATACTATTGGTGGGATTGTAAATTGGTGCAGCCACTATGGAAAACAGTATGAAGCTTCCTCAAAAACTTAAAAATAGAACTACCATATCATCCAGCAATTTCACTTCTGAGTATTTACCCAAAGAAAACAAAAACACTAATTCAAAAACATATGTGCAAAAAACCACCCTCAGAATGGGAGAACATATTTGCAAATGAAGCAACTGACAAAGGATTAATCTCCAAAATATACAAGCAGCTCATGCAGCTCAATATCAAAAAAACAAACAACCCAATCCAAAAACGGGCAGAAGACCTAAATAGACATTTCTCCAAAGAAGATATACAGATTGCCAACAAACACATGAAAGGATGGTCAACATCACTAACCATTAGAGAAATGCAAATCAAAACTACGAGGTATCACCTCACACTGGTCAGAATGGCCATCATCAAAAAATTTACAAACAATAAATGCTGGAGAGGGTGTGGAGAAAAGGGAACCCTCTTGCACTGTTGGTGGGAATGTTCTCCACTATGGAGAACAGTTAAAAAAAACTAAAAAACTAAAAATAGAACTACCATACAACCCAGCAGTTCCACTACTGGGCATATACCCTGAGAAAACCATAATTCAAAAAGTGTCATGTACCACAATATTCATTGAAGCTCTATTTACAATAGCCAGGACGTGGAAGCAACCTAAGTGTCCATTGACAGATGAATGGATAAAGAAGATGTGGCACGTATATACAATGGAATGTTACTCAGCCATAAAAAGAAACAAAATTGAGTTATTTGTAGTGAGGTGGATGGACTTAGAGTCTGTCATACAGAGTGAAGTAAGTCAGAAAGAGAAAAACAAGTACCATATGCTAACACATATATATGGAATCTAAGAAAACAAAATGGTTCTGAAGAACCTAGGGGCAGGACAAGAATAAAGACGCAGATGTAGAGAATGGACTTGAGGACATGGGGAGAGGGAAGGGTAAGCTGGGACGAAGTGAGAGAGTGGCATTGATATTTATACACTACCAAGTGTAAAATAGAGGAGATCAGCTCAGTGCTTTGTGACCACCTAGAGAGGTGGGATAGGGAGGGTGGGAGGGATACGCAAGAGGGAGGGGATATGGGGATATATGTATATGTATAGCTGATTCACTTTGTTATACAGCAGAAACTAACACAACACTGTAAAGTAATTATACTCCAATAAAGATGTTAAAATAAATAAATTAAATAATTTTAAAAAATATGTGCACCCCTATGTTCATTGTAGTATTATTTATAATAGCCAAGATATGGAAGCAACCTAAGGTCCATTGATGGATGAATGGATAAAGAAGAGTGGTATGTATATACAGTAGAATATTAGCCGTAAAAAAGAGTGAAATCTTGCCATGGAACAGCATGGATGGATCTAGAGAGTATTATGCTAAGTGAAGTAAATAGACAGAGAAAGATAAATTCCATATGATCTCACTTATACATAGAGTCTAAAAAACAAAACAAACAAACAAAACAAAATGTAAACAGACTCGTAGATACTAAGAACAAATGGGTGGTTGCCAAAGGGTAGGGGTATGGGGGAAATGAGTGAAATACGTGAGGGAGATTAAGAAGTACAAACTTCTGATTATAAAATAAATAAGTCATGGGGATGTAATTTTTGCATAAGGAATATGGTCAGTAATACTGTAACAACTTTGTGTGGGGACAGATGGTTGCTAGACTTCAGGTGTTGATCATTTCATAGTATAAACGTCAAATCACTATTTTATACTCCTGAAGCTAACATAATATTGTATGCCAACTATATTTCAATTAAAAAAATAAGTAGATGAGATATATATAATATACAGATATAGATATACAGATATAGATAATTATAGATATAGTTATCAGTAATATATAATTATATACATATATTAATATATAATATATTGCTGATAATATTTTTTTAATCTTTATTGGAGTATAGTTGCTTTACAATGTTGTGTTAGCTTCTACTGCACAGCAAAATGAATCAGCCATACATATACATATATCCCCTCCCTTTTGGATTTCCCTCCCAGTTAGGACACCACAGTGCATTAAGTAGAGTTCCATGTGCTATACAGTAGGTTCTCATCAGCTGTCTATTTTATACATAGTATCAATAGTGTATATGTGTCAATCCCAATCTCCCAGTTCCTCCCACCCTACCCCTTTCCCCCATGGTATCCATATATGTGTTCTCTACATCTGTGTCTCTATTTCTGCTTGGCAAATAAGGTCATCTATACCATTTTTCTAGATTCCACGTATATGCGTTAATATACAATATTTGTTTTTCTCTTTCTGACTTACTTCACTCTGTATGACACTCTAGGTCCATCCATGTCTCTACAAATTACCCAGTTTTGTTCCTTTTTATGGCTGCGTAGTATTCCATTGTATATATGTACCACATCTTCTTCATCCATTTTATGCCACTTTTAAAAAAATTTATCAAGAACTCCCACATATATTATCTCTTTAATATTCCTCATCATAATTCTATGAGTTAGATAATTGTCTCGACTTTAATAAATGAAGGGAAAAGTTCAGAGAGATGATATGTATTATCTATCACTAACAATAACAACCATATTAAGAGTAGTAATAGTAGCAGCATCAATAATAGAGGGGTGGCAACTAATAATTATTGAACACATACAATCATGAGAGGGTCTCTGAATAATATGTATATCTGTTTATACCCAAAAAAACATTGAGACTGTGAACATGATGGGGCAGAGCTTCCAGATATCAGCTACACTATTAAGAAAAGATTTTGCTGTGGATCCAGCAGTACTACGGAAGGGTGGGGAAAGATTTGGTGTGGTAGAGTAGAAAGAGTACCTAATATGGAATCAGGTGATCTATATCCTTAACCTTGGATCTACCACTAATTTTATCTTTGAAAATGGGCAAGTCATTTCTCCTTAGTTTCTTCATGTATAAAAGAAATGTTGACTAAGATCCTTTACAGATCTACCATTTAGTGTTACTTTTTGCCTCACTGAGGTGGGCACTCAACTACCAGAGTCTGGGGGAGGGGGAGAGAGGAATACAAGAATGTGAACTTAAATAAGAATGAGAAAGAAAAGGAGGACAAGGAGAAGAAAAGAAGTCCATTAAATACTCATAGCATGAAAAATACTTTATAGGATATAACAATTAAAACTCTGATTCAAAATAGCTTTACCTGTCATTAGTAGGGGGTTTTATCTGTTTTTCAATAGAAGGGTAAATTACAGATTTACTTTACCATGATATCCATTTTTGAAGAATAACCACTATCTTTGGTGAATCTAAGACTTAAAGATTGAAAAGTCTTGTATTTTGAAGACCAAAGATATATCTGAAAAACAACAATCTGTTTCTTTCAATATATGTTCTTGCATAGTTTCACTTAAACAGAATGTCCTTCTTTTGACAACTGGTGAACTACGTCCCTGAGGGGTAAAGGGAGATGTATTTTATGTACTAGATACTACTTCCTTTGATACATGAAGAATAAACTTTTCATTTAACTTCCTTTTTCTAGCTGACATTTTTTGCTGATTTATTGCAGCTAAAGGATAAATATAAGTATGTATTTATGTAATCTCAGAAGCTTCCTGCTAGTTGTAAGGTGGTAAAGAAACTACTTTCCATCATTTAATTCTCTCATGTCTAAAGGAGTAGTTTTACCTTTTGAATGCTAAAGGAAGATATCTTCTCAAGGCCATGCTCTACCTGATATATTTTTTAAAATTATGTATTTCAGGCCCTGCTTGATACTCAGAATCTTTTGCGTGCACAAATCACAAATTTTACGTTCAACCTGGGATTTTCAGGGAAATTTTACCATACAGGTAAGAAAAAGGAGATTAACTATTCTCATTAAAGCCTCTCTGACCACTCTTTTTAAAATTATGACCCTTCTTCTTCACACCTCCCCGTATTCCCTGTGTCTCTCCCCTACTTTATTTTCTTCATATTATTCAATTTCATTTAACCTATTATTTTTTCACCTTTACAAAATGTTAATAGTTGGAAAGTTTATTCACCATATTATTATTTAATGGGCTTTTTTTCTATTGAACTATAATTTACATATATAAAACTGCATAAGTAATAGGTATAGTGCTCAATGAATTTTCACAAAGTGTACAGAGCTCCATAACCAGCATGCAGATCAAGAATGAGAAACTTCCAGAAACTCACACACCCCCTCCCTTGTGCTGCCTTAGTCACTAGCTTCCCTCAAAGAAAACCACTATCCTAACTTCTAATATCATAAATTAGTTTGCCTGGCTTTGAGATGTGTATAAAAGGAATCATATAGTATGGACTCTTCTATATACAGCTTGTTTTGTCCAACATTATTTTGGTTTTGCAGACATCATTGTGTATAGTTGTAATTTTTTCATTGTCATTGTTCTGTAGTATTCCATTTTTTTAATTTACCAGAATTTCTTTATTCCATTCCTCCAATGTGGATGGTTGGGTTGTTTCCAGTCTTTGGCTTTTTTTTGCATAGTTGTGTTAAGAACATTTTTGTACCTGTCCTTCAGAGGACATATGTATTCTTTTCTGTTGGTTATCAACCAGGAGTAGAATTGCTAGTTATGTGGTACATTTATGATCAGCTTTAGTAGAAAATGCCAAACAGATTTTCAGAGTGGTTGTACCAGTTTTTATTTCCAACAGTATGTAAGTTTTCCTGTTGCTCTACATTCTCACCAGTATTTAATATTATTTGTCTTTTTAACTTTAGCCTTTCTGGTGGGCAGTAGAGATGTCATATTATGTATGACTTAAATGTACATTTCACTAAGTAGTGAAACTGAGCTTCTTTCATATATTTATTGACCATTTGGATATCTTCTGTTTTGAAATACCTCAGTGGGTTTTTTTTATTGAGTTTTCTGCTTTTACTTATTGATTTGTAGAAATTCGTTATATACTCTTAATGAGCCCTTTGTCCCTTATCTGTGTTGCAAATACTTTCTCCTAATGTGTGGTTTATCTTTTTTACATTCCTACTGGTATTTTTTGATGAACAAACATCTTAATGTAGTCCAATTTATCTTTTTTTTTCCTTTTTTGTGTCTTTTTAAAGACATCTCTGCATGCGACAAGATCATGAAAATATGTTCCTACATGCTTAAAATGTATCTATCTGAGATCCATCTGGAATTGATTTTTGTGTATGTGTGAGATAAGGGCCAAGATACCTTCTTTTTTCCATAAACATGTCAAGTTGGTACCAAGTATTGAAAAGACCATCCTTTTCTCACTGTTTCATGGTATCATCATTGTCACAAATTAGATGACCATATATATGTGGACTCTGTTTCTGTACTCTCCTGTCCATTGGTTCCATTTGTGTCATCATACTGTCTTATTTACTGTAACTTTATAATTAATTTTAATATCTGCTATTGTAAGTCCTCTAAGTTTGTTCATCTTCTTCAAGATTGCCTTGGCAATTCTTGGTCCTTTGCATTTTTATGTAAATTTTAAAATCAGCTTACCAATATCTACAAAGAACCTCAAATTTTTATTTAAATTTTTTAAAATTTTATTTAAATTTAAAACCTTAAATTTTTATTTAAATTACATTAAATCTATTAATTAGTTTGGGGAGAATTGCTATCCTAAATATTGAGTCTTCCTATTCTTGAACACATTTAGGTCCTCGTTAACTACACTTGATACAACTTTATTGTTTTTCTATTAATTCCTTGATGGGGTTTTTGATGCAGTAGTAAATGGTGTCTTTTTTTAAAGTTTTCCATTTCTCTTTTGATACTATAATAATAATAATATAATTGATTTTGTGTACTGATCTTGTATTTAGCAACCTTGCTACATTCACTTATTAATTTTATAGTTTATAGATTCTTTTGGATTTTCTACCTATTCAGTCATATAATTTTTGAATAGTAAAAATTTTATTTCTTCCTTTCTAAGCTTTATGAATTCTTTTTCTTTTCCTTGCCTATTGCACTAGCTTGGATCTCCCATAAACATTAAAGATGGTGATAGTAACACTCATATCTTGTTCCTGACCTCAGGGGAAATCCTTCAGTAGTTTTCTTCCTGTTCTTGAGGGGAATTCTTTCAATGGACAGTTTTATAGAAAGTCTTTATTAGCTTAAGAAAGCTCCCTTCTATTCCTAGATTTCTAATGTTTTATTATGAATGGATGTTGAATGTACTTTATTTTTAAATTATCTGTTGCCTTTCTTCCCTCACTAAAATGAACACTCTACAAAGACTTTACTGCTGTAACACCAGCAAGTAGGACAGTGCCTATTGAAAAAAAAATGAATTAATGAATAAATGATTGAATGAAAATAAAGTTACCTTTATTTTAACTATTAGTATTTATATGGAACAAGGTCAGAGAATAAAATTTGACCATGTTGTGTTATGAAAGAAAATCACTCTAAATATTAAGAATAATTAAAACTTTTTCCCAAACATAATAGAAATATAATAAAGCACTCCTGGCAACTCAGTTTTTTGCCCAGTGATGAATGCTAAAGAATGACTGTAGCCACTGGCTCTCGTTCATTCTTGTTTCTGAAAGATTTGACCTCTTTCCTTACTTGGGTACTTCCCACAGCTCACAGTAGGTATATCCTCTCTCTAAGCCAGGAACAGTAGAACACAGGAGGAATCTAAGGAAAAGGCTTGAACGAGTTTTGTTGTCTGTATAAGACCTGCAAGCTTCCACAAAAACTTAGCTAGACTTGTCTAAAACCAGTAAAATCAGTTTTCAATGGGAACAGATATAAAATTTAATACTCTGAATCCTTCAAAAATTAAATATTGTAAAGTTTAATTGAATTACACAGCCTTCCTTTCTAAATGAGTAACTCCTTTTTCTATTAAAATTTCTATTTTATTCAGTCTTTAAGGGAAGGAGAAAAACAGCACTGTCATACTAGTAAGACTTCATTTCAGGAGAGCGTTTCATCTTGTTTGATGTACTTTACTTTTTTAAAAATTTGTGCATTTTGTGAGAAATAGAGAGATGAAAGAATAAAAATTATAGTTCCCTTTTAGTGAGCAGCGCCATATTCTAGGTACTTAGCTAAGCACTTCTCATGTACCTTTTCATTGAATCCTAGGAGTTAAAGAATGTGTTACCTTGTTTTCTAGGTAATAACATAGAAACTTAGAGGGGCCCAAGGTCATATAGCTACTTAAGTGTCAAAAAATACTCTTAACTTAAGGTCAGTCAGAGCCCAAGTCTTATGTATTAGAAAAAAAAAATGGGTTTTTATCATTTAATTGGCAATCCTTGATTAAGGAAGCTGAATGGCAAAAGGTTCCTTCCCCTTATCTATAGGTTCTTTAGGTTTGTATATTTTCCCAAATCACTGAGAACCAATAGTATTTGTAAATTCTATCACAGAATTAATTAACAATGTGAAGAGCAATGTTACATGAATTAGTAAATGCTAATCTTATTTCTAAATTCCACATTTGGTCAGTGAATGATGGTTAAGGGTCCTGAATTTAGAGTTGTGTAATCTGGGTTGGATTTCAGGTTCTGAATTCAGGTTCTATCCCAGTATTCCCAGTGACTTGTGACAAATTACTTTGCCTCTCCAAATATCAATTTCCTTATCTATAAAATGGCGTTAGCAGTAGCCCCTAGCGCATAGGGTTGTAGTGAGAATTAAATGAGACTATACTTGAAAAACACTTAAGACAGTCTCAATCAAAAATGGTTTTTAATATAATATCAGAGTAGGAAATACTACAGATAAAATACTGAAGAGACATGTTATTTAAATAGATATATAATAAAATAATAATTTGCATTAACTGTAAAATTTCAGTGTAGTTTTGTAACAACTTAAGAAATGACACTTAAAATTGAGGAATTTGACTTCTAGTTCTTCTCTCTCCAGTTCTGGCAAAAGTGTGTAAAGTGGAGGAATAAAGGAGTAGCGAGAGGCCAGCACAATCCAACCACGAATAACTATGTTTCAACTTTTTTATCATGATGTTTAAAGTGTTAGGCAACAGACACTTGTTCTCAATATAATTAATTCTGACATAAAACATCCCCAAAGTAGGATTAAAGGAAATCAGATAAGAGAGAGTTATAAAGAAAAAAGGAAAGGCATACAGTTATGCCTACTATGATTTTATATGTCTGTCAGAGGGCAGACATTGTTTGTCTGACTCTTGCATGATTAAAATGTATGAATATTTTAATAGCAGATTTCACCATGATATTCAGGAAAGGACACCAAATACCTGAGCAATCTTTCCAAAGAATTCTGAAATCTGTTGTGCTGTCCTCATAAATAAACTTTGGGTAAAGGCCAACTAGAAAAATGAATAAAGAGATAAGAAGAAGGATGCAGGGAAAGATAGGAGTTATAGGAGACGGGAAATAGAGATTAAAGGTAGTAGGAAGGATGACTTTTCATAAACTAGGAAATCTCAGCTCACTTTTCCCAGGGGAGGTGGAAATCAGAAATGAACTGATTACTGGGAAACCCCAAGAGACATCTGCCTATTTTCAGTATGGGAAAGTAAAACTGCAACAAGTAACTGACTGTAATCTTAACTAATATGGTGTCCTGAGGACATACAAAATGTTAAACAAGAGGAGAGTATGTAAGAAGAGATGTTAAATTGCAGGGAAACCAAATGTAAAAACAAAACAACAACAACAACAACAACAAAAAAACCCCAGCATGTATTTAAGTATCACCAGTAGCACATAGCTAATATTTCTTTACCAGGGCCGCCTTATTTATCACCTGAAAGGTAGCAGGTAGCAGGACGCAAGACTTCGCCATGATTGGGGTCATCAGATATTCTAAGCCCCTACCTCCATTTTCCTATTCCTTTGCATTCCTCTCTAGATGGCTTCCCAGAGCTGTAAGATAATCACTCAGAAGCCCCAAGAATGCTCGATGTGGGTGACTCGTTTATCAGGCCAGTCAGTTAATATAATGGCTTGATCAGTTCTTACATTGTTTTTTTTGTTTGTTTGTTTTTTTTTTTTTTTGCGGTACGCGGGCCTCTCACTGTCACTGTTGTGGCCTCTCCTATTGCGAAGCACAGGCTCCGGACGCTCAGGATCAGCGGCCACGGCTCACGGGCCCAGCCGCTCTGCGGCATGTGGGATCTTCCCGGACCGGGGCACGAACCCGTGTCCCCTGCATCGGCAGGCGGACTCTCAACCGCTGCGCCACCAGGGAAGCCCAGTTCTTACATTCTTAAATACAGTGTCCCCTCTGCCACATAACACTCATGTCAGTGCCCCCCGCTCCATACAGTATTATAGTGGAAAAAAAAAAAAAACCTCACAGAGACATGTAGAAGAACAGGAGCAAGAAATACAGGAGGGAAAGACATGGGCATTTTAGGTTACCCAGTATGTGCCAGGACTGTATAGACACTTCCTCCCAAATAGAATAAAATAGGTATTGCTATCCGTATGTTTTGCCTACATGAATACCAATATTAAAGGGGTTACGTGACTTGCCCACAATCACACAACTCAAATGTGTTGGAAACTACAAATAAACTAAAAATTTCTGACTCAAAAGGCTATACTTGTTCAACTATACTGTGGTAACATGAGTGTATGATGAAGAGGAAAAAATAAGGGAAATAAAACAGATTCAAGTTAAAGATGCCCTTTACAGAGAGAGAAGTTCCTTCATATCAGCAGAGTATTGCTACTTAAGTATATGAAAGTGAAATTGAAGACGTTCCTTGTTGAAAGATTGTTTCATTCCACTCAGTCTATGTCACTGATTCTGTTCTTCCTGCATACAGTGGAGCAACCTTACAGCCTCAGGCTACACCTTTATCTTTGGTCTCCTTCACTGCACAGTAAATCATAGGATCTAATTCTTTTCCTATCAATAGGCTCTGCCTTCCTTCTCTTGGAAAATTAAAGGAAAGAAGAGTGGTAACAAGCACCGGCTCAGTTGGCTGAGCCGGGGCAGCAGTCGATCCTCCATCTTTAGCCCCTAGCGCCCTATCAGAACCGGTCACATCAGAACTGTTATTGAAAATATGAGAGGAGGTTTTTTTCTCCACAAAGAAGGGACATCATTTGAAGAAACCCCTGTTCTAGGACCTTACTGGATCCAGTGTTGTGGCTGAAATTAAAGTGTGGCTGCGTAATTTTGTGATGATTAATATCATTTTATGATATGCCAGGACAGGCACCTTACACTGCTGTCATTTCATGCTTTATTAAAGAAACGCTGCCTGGGGAAATACAAAAAGAGGCTCCTACCCCCTCACATAAGTTAGAGAACTGTGTAATTTCTCACACTCAGCTAAACAGCAGGTGGTGGAAAATGGAGGAATTAAAACAAGCTCAAATACGAAAAATCAGAGGAACAACAACAAAGCTGACTCTCAAGGAAACAGAGGTCTCTTGATGGAAAGTTTGCTTCCAAGAACTTGAGAGAAAGGGCAGACATGAGGAATATAAGTAGCACCAAGGAGCGGGGTGGTATTGGATTGTTTTACAGTGACTTCACCACTTCTCACCTTCTTTCTGTCACTGTCTTTGCTTTCTCTTTCCTTCAGTTTTCTCTCATTTTCTCAATAATAATTCCTACATTTCCCTTTTTTCTCCTTTTATGCCTTAGTTTTCACTAAATATGTACTGAGTACCTTCTTCTCAGACTTAAGGAGTAACCCAAATAAATTATGGAATTATTTTGGTGCAATTGTTGTGTCACAACTCATGTCTAATGATCAACCATTAGAGCTCTGCCGCACATTTCCTCACTCGTATTCCCTTGACTACATTCCCGACTTATCCCCCATTCTCTCCAAACTGCAAATTATATAAATATCCTAAACGTTAGAAGTTCTAAAGTTCTTTGGAATGGTTGTGTACTTCCATCTCGCAGTGATTTTATATCCATGTCTCATGTTTTAAAACTTTAAAAAGAGTTGTATCACAGTCTCTGGTTTTTCCCCAAGTAACAGATTTTCCTTTGTTACATTTCATGTTCCAAGTCTTATATGTATCTGAGATACTATAAATGGTACCTTCTAAATATATATATACGATTACATAATTAGATGCACGGACGGATGGGTGGATGGACAGATAGATATACAGATAAACAGGCAATCAGTATAACTAAAATTAATTGAATAATCTTTCTCCTCTCCCCCCCCACCCAAGGAACTGAAGAGGAAGATGAAGGGGATGACCGTCTTTTGAGGTCTGTGGATGAGTTCTGGTGGTTTCCACATATGTGGAGCCACATGCAGCCCCACCTCTTCCATAATGAGTCATCTTTGGTGGAGCAGATGATTCTTAACAAAAAATTTGCCTTAGTAAGTAACTCACTTTGAACACTACATTGAACTAATGTGCACTGACTACAGAAATGACCAGCTTTTTATACTGAGAATGTCTTAGAGGTTTTTGGCATATTGGCACTTTTTAAGCAGGCTTTTCTATGTGATCATTAGAACAATTTGGTAGTGCATCCTTTCAGTATGTGACTTTTGACTTTGTATTGGGTGCTCATCACTATGCTTAATGCTTTGAGGGGTCTACTTTAAAAGGAACTTCGCAAGACACTCACAGGACTCAGTTGCATGACATTATGGTCAGAGCTCATAAAAGATGGTTCCCATCCAGAAGGAGCTTCCTGCTGCACTGCAAAAGAAAAATATACACATAAAACAAGTCTCCACATAGAAGGCAAACTTATGGTTACCAAAGGGGATGGGGGAGGGATAAAGTAGGAGTTTGGGATTAGCAGATACAAACTACTATATATAAAATAAACAACAAGGTTTTACTCTATAACACAGGGAACTATATTCAATATCCTGTAATTAACCATAACAGAAAAGAATATGAAAAAGAATATGAGTATATATATGTATAATTGAATCACTTTGCTGTACACCAGAAACTAACACAACATTGTAAATCAACTATAGTTCAATCTTTTAAAAAAGTCTCCATAAAATGAGATATTCCAGGACCTAGTACCAAACCGTGTAGACATAAAACCTACAGTTCAGAGAAGTTAAGTGTCACTGGGAGTGCCCAGGGAAATGTTGTGCAAATAGGAGTTCAGGTACACTCTGAAATAAGAATAAGATTTAAGCATCAGGGAGAATTTGTAGTTAAATGAAGCTGAGGGAAAACACCAGCTAGGAGACCATATTGTGGGTATGAGGTAATGAAGAGTCGATCCAGAAAGGCAACAGAATTGGGAAGAAAACTATTTCAGAGACATCACATACCTGTAATATGGGATGGAACATTCACTTGACTGAGCAGGATACACTGTTTTATACTATAGGGATTCTGATTCTGGACAGGGGAATTTACAGTAAAAGCTCTAATACATACAGTACATTGTAAAATGTGCTTGTGATGAACGGAGACAGTATACAGTGATTAACAAGCCAATAAGGCTTATGTTTGGGGTGGGGAGGATGTTTTATCTTTGTTTCTATGAATTATTCTAATGGGCACACAAACATGTGGAGGGAGTCCAGACAAGTACTTGTTTATTTACCCAGCATTCTCCCTCCCTGGGCAGGGAGTACTTTGGGGGCAGGAACTATATTCTGTCTATCACAGTTCCTAGCTCATAAACGTACTCCGTGAGTATGCGTAGTATAAATGATCAAGGCAGCAGAAATTACCACTCAAAAAGCAAGTGAAGTGTAATATATCTTTATTTATTACAGCATTTCTCTTATTTGCAAACCCCAAAACTTAACATTACAATGTTCACAGATTATGTTGTTAATAAATCTAAAACCATCAAATCATGTTTCTAGGTAAATTCTACTAAATGTAGACTAAACCTAGGGTGCAAAATAATTAAAATACACTACACTGGTTAATTTCGATATGAGTTGGAAAATTCTAAAATATAACCACTCCACTGACAGACGGAAAATGTTTTTCTAGAGATTCGAAGTCCTTACCCCAAAACTAGAAATGACTGATTTGAAGTATAATCTGCTCAATTTTGAGATTTCCTACACATATACGCCTTTCCTAACGTTATAGTTCCTAAACCCTGAAGATATACTAATTCCATACATACCTGCCCTTAACATATTTATACTCTAAAATGGCATAGAGAGATTGTGGCTGTACTCTGTGGAAACAAGAGCACGTGTTACATCTCCCTTGGCTGGCCACCCAGCCATGTTAACTATTAGTTTTTTTGGCTAATCAGAATTTAAGAAAGTACTGATGCCCACTTGCCCACTTATCATGGAATGTATTCTACATAAACTTCTAAAGCCCCAAGATGTTTTAGTTGAAACACATGATACCTTACTCAAATTTGTACAAGAAAAGGTTAGAATTTATAAAATATATTGCTTTTCCCATGAGGATATAGAAGACCAAATACTTACGGGTAGTATCAGGAGCTCATACTTACCTTTTAACTTCAGTCTATTCCCCAAAATAGACAGCTTCAAGTATACCTTTGCCAGGCATTGATATTTTGTCAAGAAAGCAAGAATAGTGTCCTACATGCTAATATTATGTATATATTTTGACAGTGTTTGCAAACTCCTGTGAGATGGAGAGCCAGTATTTTTTCACCAAAAGTATAAACAGGAATAGTAAACAGCATGTAAAAGTGGGTAAACATTGCCACAGTTTGTAATACAGAGCACTAAAAATCCCCTCAATGCAGCAAACATTAATTCTATGATCTTCAGAAGTCTAAAAGACTGCCAATATTAGCAACATTAATCAGCAAGAGAGGATGTGGAGAAGAAAATTACTTTGTAGTTTATTTTTAAATCTGTGGAGAAAGGGAGGAATTTGTAAAAGAAGAAAATACATAAAGTAAAAGAACATACCAATAAAAGATAAACTAAGAAGTGAGGAGGAATATTTTTAGGTTTGTTGTTATTGTTGTCTAGGTAGCCTTCAAAGAAACAGTTTATCAAGGCAGATTTGATGAAAGACATGACATTCACTGTTATATTCTCCTGAAAATAGAACGTTATCTAAAATAATGGTATTCTATTATGACTTGGATGAAGGAATCAATGCATGCCAATATTATGGTTATACCTAACAAACGTAAATACTTGAAAGTACATACAGTAAGAACCGATGCACAAGAGTTATACATTTTCTGGAATTCTCAACTACAGCGCATCATGAATTGAAAGAATAATTCAAAATTGAAATTTAGTCATTCTTAACCTCAAGTGCCAAGCAGAGGATATTTCTTTTTTTTTTTTTTTTTTTTGAGGTATGCAGGCCTCCCACTGTTGTGGCCTCTCCCGTTGCGGAGCACAGGCTCCGGACGCGCAGGCTCAGCTGCCATGGCCCACGGGCCCAGCCGCTCCGCGGCATGTGGGTTTTTCCCGGACCGGGGCACGAACCCGCGTCCCCTGCACTGGCAGGCAGACTCTCAACCACTGCGCCACCAGGGGAGCCCCAGAGGATATTTCTTAAAAATGTCATTCCTAGCTTCAGGTTGACAACCCAAATTATGGTCCTTGAGGCAGTAGAGAACATTCATAAAAATTTAATCAAATACAGAACTGGTCTGCTTTTTTGTCAGGAGAGGACACACATGAAAAGAGGTTGAATCCAGGGTCAGTCCCTCCCCAGCCATAACAACGTGAAAGAGAACAGAAGCATTTGGGAACAGTGATTAGTACATAACACACATTCAGTAGATAACAGCTGTTGTTTTTATTATCATTCTATTCAGTATCATAAAACTGCCATCTTCAGTTTTTACCTAGGTTCCTGAGGTGTTTAGAGTGACAGGTAAAAGGGACAAAAATCCTCAAGTTTAAAAGCTTATTTTGTATTGGAAAGACATTTGGTTCATGTGAATTCTACACATTTTCTAATGCGTGTTAACTCTTTTACTTCCCACTAAGGCATTAGGGTTACAAAGCTGCTTTGCTGCTAAATTTAAAGATGTAATAAGAAAAGTTCAAGTGTTTTATTTTCTTTTTTTATATATTCTGTATTATTTCCTTTAATTCTTACAGCAACCCTGAATTGTAAGTATATTTATTCTCACACTATAGAGAAGAAAACTGAAAAGTCAGAGAAATACAGTGACACACTCATGATGATAAAGCTCACTAGTCGTAGAATTTAAAACCAGACATCCTGGGGACTTCCCTGGAGGTCCAGTGGTTAAGACTCCATGCTTCCACTGCAGGGGGTGCGGGTTCCATCCCTAGTCGGGGGAATTAAGATCCTACAGGGCACGTGGCGCAGCCGAAACAAACAGAAAACCCGAGAAATCCTGGTTTTCTAAAATTGCATAAATTGTGATCTCCAAGTTTCCTCACTAGACTCCCAAACCAGTTCACACATGTAAGTCTAGATTTCTCTTTTGCCTGGTAATTCAAGGGGGTATCTGGTAATTCTGCTAACATAAGAGGAATTGAGCGCTAGAGGTGGAACTAATAGGGCAACTTTTCCCTTAGGTTCCCAAAGGTTCCCTACAGTAGGCAGAGGTTCTACAATGTTGGGAAGGGAGACAAACAACTGAATCTGAGGAACTTCCCACATGACTATCATTTATCATGTATGGATATAGAGTCTACTCTTATTCAAAGAAACTATTTTGGAGGAATTCTGCCTCAACTCTCGTCTCACTAGATCTAAGAACCAGCAGTATTGTGCTGATATTGCATTTCTAAATTGGGTCACGTTCTGCTTTTTTCCACCAGCTCGGAAGCTCTAAATTTAAAGATGAGCATGCGTGTTTCCCAATGAAGGAACTGAAAGACATACAAAGAAGCAACTGGGTGTTCACACAAGACTAAAGGCCACGGATAAAATGTAATATTCACATGAGTGATTGAGTTAGAGGACACTTAAATGCTTTTCCAGCTCAGAGAATCTGAGACTCTGATGTAAGACTCTTTGGTTGGGCCTTCTCTATCACCATCTACAGCCAAACACCTGCTATTTTCATTGAGTTTTAGCAAACACATCTGACCTATTAATCCTTTTGCACAATGTGGACACTTCTGTCTCACAAGGGAATTTAATGTCTGTTTTAATTTACTTTGAAAGCTCTGTCTAATTGCTTACTGTGGAAGGTCAAACAAATCCTTTAAGCAAACTTGCATTTGATGATTACAGCCATCAGGAAATTCAGCTTTAGAGGTTGATTAGAAAAATATTTTTAGTTATCAAATATGGGCTAATTCACTAATTAAAATGAAATTTCAACGGGATTTTTTTTGAAAGGTACCATTTTTGAGGCAAAGATTGTAATGTTAATTATTGACCTACAACACAGTAGAAATATCTATTATACAGTTTTTAAAATTCCATTGGAAAAATAAAGTAACTTATTGCATTTAAACCTCAAAAAATATCATCAGTATATATACTCTCAGTTGGAGAACTGGATTTACATTTTAGGGAATTATGGTAGTTTAATTTTTAGAGATAAAATAATCAGTAGAAATTTTATCATAGAACTCATTGCCAATATCAGTGATGCTTAGCACTGTTTACAGACAATACCATTAAAATTGGTAGTAGTGAAGCAATGTTCCCGATCCTGAAAACATAAAATCTTGCCCAGGATTGTACTTTTTGATTGTATTATCATTATTCTTTCAAACAGTGTCCTTTTCCCCCCTCTTTTCCAAGTTCAGCAGAACCCACTAATTTACATTAGCTGAAATGTCTAGTATCAGTTATGCAACTCTTTAGGTGAGTGAGCACATTAACTTTTCTAAAATGGAAATAAAGATTATAGTATCAAATATAATTTAAAATATACTGAAAGACTTGCTGGCTTAAGGAACATATAATAATCCTTTGATTAGTTTGCTTGCCAGCTAGAGAATGAATGAATGTTATGATTTTTACTTCAGAGAAGCACTTTATAAAAAAAGGGACATTAGATTTTCATTTTATTGACACTGAAAACAAAGTATAATTCTAATGGTCCTAATAGAAATAGAGCTCAACTCAGGATGCACAAAGTCTAGTCTGAGCTGCTAGACCACTTCTGGACTAAAGCAAACTGCACAGTTAAGAAAGACACTAGCCATTGTTCAGAGCAGGATGGCCAATACGGTGAAGTATATAATTTACTTCACAAAAAGAATACCTGAAGGAACTTGGAGAGGGCAAGAAATAGAAGAGAACACTAAGGGATACATTATCAGGGTTAATATTAAACTGAAAAGTACTGGTGTGTCGATGCCAGTTATTACAATATTGAAAAGCGTCAATACCCCCAGTACCACCTCAGAACCTCCCGGCGCATGTCGCAAACCTCCCAACTGAAGGGACCTGGCTCGTGGTCTCCAACATCCAGCTCCAGCTCTACAGCTGGCAACAGGTCTTGACTGATCAGTGGATGGCATGCTGGCTGGTAAATATTTTGAATGTTACCCCTGAAGATGATTAATCAATCAATGAAAGTAAAATCCTCACAACTGCTAACTGTGTGTCTGCTTTGGCTTTTTCGTATCTTCCACTCCCAGTTCCCGATCATTCAGTAGTTTCTGTGAATTCTTCCTTTTGTACCATATCCTACTCCATTTCAAAACTTTCCATCCCCACTCCACTTCCAAATTTTTTATCCCACATCTGGATCATTGCAGCAGCATGCAAACTAGTCTCCCCAATTCCGCATTCTTTTCCTTTAGTTTATGCTCAGATCAGGGAAAACCGTGAAACTTGAAATCCTGTTATCCTGTTTTCCCTACATGAAACAGAACCTTGCATTTCAGTGAGAAAGAGTCTTGACTCTCCAGAGGAAATGTAGGAAGAGAACTCCAGATATCTACCAGACATTGTGCTTAGTGCTTTCCACGCATCTATCCTCAATTAATCCTCACAACCACCTGTGAGCCTAGTTATTCCCATATTTAAAATGCAAAAAGTGAGGCTCAGAGAGCTTATGTAATTTTCTTAAAATCACCTTGCCAGTGAAAGCTGGAGAAAGGATTTGATCCCAGGTCTGTCAAGTTCCAAAGCCCCCATAACCAACGTGGTTTGGGTGATTGAAAGTTGCCATGCCACTGATACTGCTATTGATTGCTGTTACAAAAACCTCACAACCAGAATATTACTTCCTGAAGAGTTATATTTTTTAAACAAATTCAGAACATTAAAATCTGGCTTTTACAATGTTTTTCTTTTCAGTCGCTGTTTATATGATTCATGTCATTTCTTGTGTTTGTGCAACCATCACACAAATATGGTGCAACGTCACTGTCCTGACGGCTATTATAAATACCAGAGGGTATGTAATAGTTATAACAAGCAAAGATCAATATCAACTTCTCTATTCTGTCAGTGATATTACTTCAGTTAAAATTAATACCATGCAGACTTAAAGACTCCTAGTCTAATCAACCTTTTATATATTTTCAGAAAGATTAAATGTGTTTGCAAATACTTTGGGAATTTGAGCCTGTGTCCGAATTGTTTATAGGTTTATTACCTCTCAAGGACCCCAAAGGTCCATGTTAAACGCATGGCTTCAAAATCTGAGAAAGCTGGATTAGACTAAACCCTTCAATTCCTCCACTATGTCTCTAGATAATTTCATTTTCAGTTATTTTGCTACAGCATAAAAAAATAAAGCTTCATAGATTCATTTTTTTACATTTCTACAAACTCCTTCATGTGTTTACTTGAAGAAATTTTAGCAATTCAAAAAAATCAACCTGGCCTGTGCAAAGTACAAGTGTTTACATAATTCTTTTGAGTATTCTTAAAAAAGCACACCCTTTAGAGATGTGTTTAGTTATGAGACACTCAACAAAGATATGAGGATAATTCAAAAATTTGAAGGGAACTCTAAGAGAGGAAAACAGCATGCTCTGTTAAATGAAACTAACTTGAAATAAACTACATAATTATTAGCGAGGACTAGAAGAAAATCTGTCACTCTCCCCGAAATAATTCTTTCTGCGAGGTTACAAGTTAAAATGAAGGTTAAAGCTGAGTATACATACCTTTTGTAAACCTTTTTCTGTATTGGTACTGAATTATTAGCTTAACTTTCGTTTCTGGAACTTCTTTTTTTTTCTTCCAGTTTTATTGAGATATAATTGATACACAGCACTGTATAAGTCTAAGGTGTACAGCATAATGATGACTTACATACATCATGAAATGATTACCACAGCGAGCTAACATCCATCATCTCATATAGATGCAAAATTAAAGAAATAGAAAAAATATGTTTTTCCTTGGGATGAGAACTCCTAGGATTTACTGTCTCAACAACTTTCATTATATATTTATCATGTTGTGTATTATATACCTAGTACTTCCTTTAGCTTGTAACTGGAAGTTTGTACCTTTTAACTACTTTCCTGCCCATCCCCTACATCTGGTAACTACAAATCTGATCTCTTTTTCTATGAGTTTGTTTGTTTTTGAAATATAACTGACCTACAACACCATTTTAGTTCCTGTTACACAACATAGTAATTTGATGTTTTTACACGTGTTTCTGGAATTTCTTAATGCATTTGGCTTACTAAATTTCATTAAAGTTCTTCAAATAATTCAGCTATTAACTTGGGGTAGTACTTGAAGGGGAAGATGTAGTGTCAAGAAAGGGCTTTTGCTGATGTCATTGTTATGGCCTTATCAAATTTATGGTTCACCAAGGATTTTTTTTTTTTTTTGCGGTACGCGGGCCTCTCACTGCTTTGGCCTCTCCCGTTGCGGAGCACAGGCTCCGGACGCACAGGCTCAGCGGCCATGGCTCACGGGCCCAGCTGCTCCGCGGCATGTGGGATCTTCCCGGACCGGGGCACGAACCTGTGTCCCCTGCATCGGCAGGCGGACTCTCAACCACTGCGCCACCAGGGGAGCCCTCACCAAGGATTTTTAAATTCTTTTTCAAATTTTTTCCCATTCAGGTTGTTCCATAATATTGAGCAGAGTTCCCTGTGCTATACAGTAGGTCCCTGTTAGTCATCCAGTTTAAATACAGCAGTGTGTACATGTCAATCCCAAACTCCCTAACCATCCCTTCTCCCCCTCCACCCCCACCCCATAACCATAAGTTTGGGGACCTAGAGATTGTCATACTGAGTGAAGTAAGTCAGACAAAGTGAAATATTGTATGATATCGCTTATATGAGGAGTCTATTAAAAAATGATATTTTGGAGATTAATCCTTTGTTGTTTCATTTGCAAAAAAAAAATGATACAAATGAACTTGTCTACGAAGGGGAAAGGACTCACCAAGGATATTTATAGCTCCTACTTTATACATAATATCAATTACTTTTTCCTGAAGAAATGTATACTGTTTGGTAAAACTTTTTTTAGATAAGGCTGATAATGAGAGTGTATCTTCTTTTTATTTATTTAGTTAGTTAGTTAGTTTTGGCTGTGTTGGGTCTTCATTGCTGCGCACGGGCTTTCTCTAGCTGCAGCAAGAGAGGGCTACTCTTCATTGTGGTGCGAGGGGCTTATCATTGTGGTGGCTTCTCTTATTGCAGAGCACAGGCTCTAGGCACACGGGCTTCAGTAGCTGTGGCACGTGGGCTCAGTAGTTGTGGCTTGCGGGCTCTAGAGCGCAGGCTCAGTAGTTGTGGCGCACGGGCTTAGTTGCTCCCCGGCATGTGGGATCTTCCTGGAGCAGGGCTCGAACCCGTGTCCCCTGCATTGGCAGGCAGATTCTTAACCACTGTGCCACCAGGGAAGTCCCATGGGTCTTCTTTTAAGGGATGTCTTCTCTTAAATAAGAATCCTGAGTTTTGGCAGGGGCTGGAAGTGATGGTAGAAGGATTCTTAGTTTACCTCTGTTCCCGTGTTTTACTTGTTGTTTCAATAACAGAATAATATTAATAAGATGAAAGGAAATTAAATTGCACTTGACCTATAATGTTGCTTATATCTTTCATTCTCTACATCTCAGTAAGATAATTTGTTTTATTACTGCTACTTGGAACATAAAGAAATTGAGGTTTGGTGAAGTTGTATAACCTGCCCAAGGTTCTACGACTAATGAAGGGCATCACTGAGACTGAGCCCAGGACTTCTAAATTTGTGCTTCCTCCACGATACTAAACTGTTCCCTATCCCCAAGATTCCCTGATAGACATTGATCATTTATTGTCATGGGTCTGACTTTGTTTTACATTTTTTAAAACTTTCATTGAAGTATAGTTGATTTAAAATGTGTTAATTTCTGCTGTACAGCAAAGTGATTCAGTTATACACATATATATTCTTTTTCATATTCTTTTCCATTATGGTTTATCACAGGATATTGAATATAGTTCCCTGTGCTATACAATGGGACCTTGTTGTTTATCCATCCTATGTATAATAGTCCGCATCTGCTAATCCCAAACTCCCAATCCATCCCTCCCTCCCGGAATCTCTTTGAATATGGGAAAAATAAGATTCTTTTCTCACTATATAGTTAATCAAACACTACAGACTCTTCTCCAGATCTGATTGACTTCAGAGTGACAAGATCATACTCCTGTTTTATGAGTTACTGTAATGACATTCTGTTTCACAAGATCTCATTATTAACACCTATATCCAAAGACTTCTGTACCTTTTGTTACTGTAGCCATGTTTTTTTAAAATCCAAACTGTGAGACAAAGAATATCACCTTCCTGGGGCTTCTGGACTCATAGGAATATCACTAACTAGGGAAGCTTGCCTCAGCCTTGACGTTCAGTGTTTTTATTGGAGTTTCATTTCATAGACATGATAACTGACTGACTGCATGATTGAACTCAATCTCCAACTCTCCTCCCCTGCCTAGAGGTCAAGCTGATATAAACTAGCTCAAAGCCCCAACTCTCTAATTGAATGGTTGGTCTTTCTGGCATGGCCAAACTCTGAACTGAGTCATTTTGTTAACAGAAACTCAGATCTTTGGTCTCAGGGACCCACCATGAATAACAAGACATTCTTATAACTTAGAAAATTCAAAGGATTTAGGGCTTACCTCCCAGCAACCAGAGATGACGAAGACCAGCCAGCTTTTTAATTATACAACAGCTGCCAACAGAGGATGATTTTAAACTCTTAAACCAAATCTATTAAAAACAACATGATCATCACTGCAGATTTTTCACATACCAGCTGGCAAACAGAATTTATATTATGAATTAAAGAGCACCCTGTTTAAAAAAAAAAAAAAAAAAAACTAGAAAGAAATCTAGGGGCCAGTTCTATAAATATTAACCAAATTTATGTAAATATGCCTATCACATTTTACAGCATTATCACTTACTTAAATATGTAGGAAGAAAAGTACACATGTTACTTTAAGATTGGATCATGGATTAAAAATAGTGCATTTATATTTAGCATCCAAATATGACTGCTTCTAAAAGCACAAAGATTATGTCAAAGAAACACAGGATTTTAAATCTGAATCTTAGTGACTACTTGTACAGCCCCTTTATTTCACAGTTGAAAAAAATGAAAAATCAGATTCTTATACTAAGGTAATTATTTCTTTCAGGATCTTTCATTTCATACCATGCCAGAAGTACTTCCATTTATCACAGGAACATATTCTAATATTTACACTCTTAGCATTCAGTACCAAACCTAATTCCCTAACCTAAAGATAAATCCTGACTTGCCTGGTTTTGTCCTAGATGAAGAAGGAAGTAAGACTCCTTCAAATAGTAACTTTAGGTACATTGGGTCACCATCACTGCCATTTCTTACTTCTCCCGAGTCACAGCAATTGCTATAGGACTCCTTTAAGTGCCAGAGGCCCCACAGTTTCTCATAAAATTCATGTGTGGCTCATTAGTATTACCTTAGAAAAACAGTCTTTAGAAGATTTAAAATGCTTCTCAAATTCAAGGGAATAGTTTCATAAATTTGTTTTCTTGGGCTTCCCTGGTGGCGCAGTGGTTGAGAGTCCGCTTGCCGATGCAGGGGACACGGGTTCGTGCCCCGGTCCGGGAAGATCCCACATGCCGCAGAGCGGCTGGGCCCGTGAGCCATGGCCGCTGAGCTTGCACGTCCAGAGCCTGTGCTCCGCAACGGGAGAGGCCATAACAGTGAGAGGTCCGCGTACCGCAAAAAAAAAAAAAAAAAAAAAAAAATTGTTTTCTTCACATACTGTGTGTGTATGTGTTATGTACATGCATATGTGTATGTGTATGCCTGTGTCTTTTAGTGAAAAGGTTCTAATTCCACTCTCCAAACAAACTCCTATTATCTGGAAAAATGTATTATTTTCTACGTGAAATAATACCTCAAACAGCCACAGCTTTTAAGAAAGGCACTTTAAAAATCTATTTTTAAAAAGCAATTTTTTCTAGAAACAACTCCAAAATATACCACCAATATAAACATTGGGAAACTTTATTGCAAGCCCATTTTTAATTGTAAATGTTAATTCTCAATACTATGAGATAGTTAACCAAAGCATGAACTTCTACATACTGAGGAAATGGGACATTCTAACCCAAATGTACTATAGGAAAGCATTTAGAAGTATTTTGAAATTATGTGGTAATGAAGTTTTAGATTTTTTCTACTGTAGAGTATAGAATGTCTGTTTGACTTCCTATCACTGTGCATTTTTTAAATTACATTAGTTTGTATTCTTGCTAATCTGAGAAATATGGAAATAGGCAACAAATCTTCAGGTCATTAGTGTAAATTTAAAATGTTCTCTTTAGAAAGATTGAAATAGAGAAAAATATTAAAGTAAAGTATCATTTTGATAATTAGCAAGAATTTAAATAAAGAAATATTATCAAGGAGAGTAAAAAACAATGATTTCTTCAGGAATGAAGTTACTGTGTTTCTCAAATACCTAAATGCCAATTTTTTTTTTTAAGTTTTGGGGAAGTTTTTCTAAGAAATTTTGAATATCATTATTGAATATCAAATATCACTCTTTGCTTGATAAAATTGTGTTATCTTCACATTCTCCATGTGGAAACATCTGAATACACAATTTAGGAAAATCTTGCAATTTTTACTTCTATACAGTATAATTTAAATATAAATTCATAATAATAAGTGTCTGTTTTTCACTTGAATCATTTTTAACTACAGTCTCAAAAAGTGTTTTCAAGTATTACTTATCTAGATGTTAAATTTCTCTGTGAGTTACCATATGTCCATTCTGCAGACGAACTGACAGTTTGAGATAATTGAGAAAGTGAACATCAGAATGAGAGGAAGGTAGTCAGAATCAGTTCACACAATTGTTCACTAATATTTGTTGACTGCTTATTGTTGGCAAGGCACTGGCCATATAGCAGTGAATAAGACAGAACCCAGAACTCACAGAGTTTATTGTTTAATGAGGAAGAGAGACATTAAAAAACAATTATATGAAGCAATATTCACTTACAAACTGTGCTGTGTACCATGAAAAACAAATGAATGCTGCTAAAAGAAGTCTTAATGTGGACTTCATTTACACTGAGACTTGTCAGTGGAGGCTTCTCTGAAGGTATCACAGAATAAAGTACCTAAAAGAGGTGCCAAATTTATCTAAGTGAAGAATTGGAGTAGGGAAATTCCAGTCTGGGTAAACCACATATGGGAAGATGCTGAGGTAGGAAATCGCTTGGTGAGTTTTGGGAAAAGATTAATGTAACTAAAATACAATGAAAGGTGGAGGGTAGTGCAAAATGAGGCAAGAGAGAGAAGCACGGTCATACCATGCAAGGCTCATGACCACCCTAAGAATTTTGTATTTTATCTTAAGTGCAAGGGGAAACCATGGAAGGATTTTGAGTAGAAAGTCACACGGTCATATTCGGGTCTTTTAAGTATTACTCTGCCTGCTATGTAGAGAATGGATTGGAAGCAGGCAAGAGAGGAAATGGGTAGAATGGTTAGGAGCCTATGCTTGAAGGCCATGGGATAAAATGGTAGATTGGATTAGGGTGATGGTGATGATGATGATAGAACTGGAGAAAAGTGGATGGATTTAAGATTTATACTAGAGGTATACTGATAGGACATGATAATGAACTAGATTGAGGAGAGAATGAGGAAACAGGTGTCAAGAATAGCCTCTATCTTTTTGATATGGCAACTAGTTGGTTGATAATACGTCATTTAATGGCATGGAGGAACCCTGGGGAGAGAGCATTTCTGGTAGAGCTGAGAGGTGGAGATGAAAAGTTCAATTGTGAAAATAATTAATCCCACTTGTGTTCTAAGTATTTAACATACATTTTATAGTAAAGAGCCATATTCCCTAGTCTTTTTGGTCCACTTGCTTTTTTAGGGAAGTTTTTACATAGGTTACAGAGTTCCTAGATCTAAGATGCTAGTTTCAATCAAGGATTCATAAAAAGAATAAGGAGAATTAACTTTTTAAGCTAAAATGTCTACTCTTTTAAACTTTTTGCCCCCAATTCCAAAATAATAATGTACTTAATTTCAAATTTAAAAATCTGGAAGAGAATAATCCGTCAAAAATTTAGCATTACAGGGCTTCCCTGGTGGCGCAGTGGTTAAGAATCCGCCTGCCAATGCAGGGGACACAGGTTCAATACCTGGTCCAGGAAGATCCCACATGCCGCGGAGCAACTAAGCCTGTGTGCCACAACTACTGAGCCTGCGCTCTAGAGCCCGCGAGCCACAGCTACTGAGCCCACATGCCACAACTACTGAAGCCCACGCACCTAGAGCCTGTGCTCCACAACAAGAGAAGCTGCCGCAATGAGAAGCCCGCACGCCACAACGAAGAGTAGCCCCCACTCACCGCAGCTAGAGAAAGCCCACGCACAGCAACAAAGACCCAATGCAGCCAAAACTAAATGAATAAATTTTAAAATAATTTTAAAATTTTAAAAAAAGAAGTTAGCATTGGGACTAAATCTTCTGAAACATAATAGTCTGCATCCCAGAACATACAGACCTGCAATATTAGTCCCAACTTTTCTACCCAGTAAGATTTCAGGTGTTCTCCCTGGTATTGAATGAAAATTTGGGGGCCGATTTATGTTGCCTTCACCTCATTTAAAAGAGACCACCTACTAGCTAATGTTCAGTGATTCACAAGCTGGAGGCACATGATTGCGGGTATTTAGATCAGGAGGAAAGCAGGCCCAAGAAGGGATAGTGGGATAGAAGTCACAGAAGCCTCACAAGGGAGAATCCCCAAATCTACCCTTTTCTTTTACTGAAAAAAAGGGTGGCCCAGTATTTTCATAATTTCCACATTAGAGTTGAGCTAAGTAGGACGATAGCTTATTTTAAAATGGAGGCAGGGGGCTTCCCTGGTGGCGCAGTGGTTGAGAGTCCGCCTGCCGATGCAGGGGACACGGGTTTGTGCCCCGGTCCGGGAAGATCCCACATGCCGCGTAGCGGCTGGGCCCGTGAGCCATGGCCGCTGAGCCTGCGCGTCCAGAGCCTGTGCTCCGCAACGGGAGAGGCCACAACAGTGAGAGGCCCGCGTACGGCAAAAAAAAAAAAAAAAAAAAAAAAATGGAGGCAGGCCAGTAATGACGACAATAATAAACAACATTCATTGAATGTGTATCATGTTTCAGGAACTGCACTAAATGCTTTCCGTGTATTACATTATTTAATTTCCTCTTAACCTCTTATGAGGCTTAGGGGTCATAAATCATTCTCCAAAGGCCACACAGGTTGTAAATGCAAGAGTGAAACGGCCAGTCGTGTTTGACTCCAGGAGGGAAGTTTTCCGCCACTGTACCACAATGCACCAGCACGCAAATAAAAGATGAGACTGAAAAACCTCAGTATTTCTTTAGTGTCAAAAGCTAAAAAGAAAAACACAAATTGTGTATATGATGGTTTGCAAATATTTGGGAATATTCCAAAATAAGGGAAATGTCTCTGCTGTGCTGGACCGTCCTTTTCTTACATAGTGTTCTGAAGAGATAGCTGACCACTTACAGGTATTTAAAACTACCTTGAGCTTTCTGTCAGCATAATTTCTCACAAATTTGGAGGTATTTGAATTTTATAATATAGTTCCTGTCATTGTGAATTTCATTCTTGCTTCTTCCTATACCCTTTTAAAAACTGATAACCCATAATTCTTCACAATTTTTCTTCAAATTTCTGTGATTGAAATTCATTTTCTTTCAACTGTTCCATTATCACTGCACCCCTATTCTTAAACCACTTTAGATGAATACTTCACTGACCTTTTCTAACACAAAGTATGTGCTGGTAAGTAATTTTTAGCTGAAAAAAATTGCCTTAGTTTTTAAAAACAGGGGGGAAAGAAAGCAATGAGATATTTCAATTCACTTTGTAGTGAAATTCTAAATGATAACAATAATTGCCTAGTTATGGTAATTTCTAACAAAGATGAAAATAAAATGAAGAACATGAAACTTCCCTCTCACCCTTGAGGAACACAAGCATAATCTACTCCACCTATTCTCTTCCTCATAGCAACAGTGTGGCATCTCCCCTTTCCAGCATCCTCAACTACAACTGTCTGAGATGAGTTTTGAATGATGAACAGTTTACAAGATAAGAGGAAAGGGGCATTCCAGTTGGGTGGACAATATGTACAGTGTACAGCAAAGACATGAAAGAAATCATCAGAAACTGGGGTGGGGAGGATGAATGCTGACAGGAGATCGGCTATGTTAGGTTGGTTGTGAGCCTTTTATGCCGTATTGAAGGAGTCTGACAGATACTTAGGTAATGACAAATGATTGGCAACCCTTGTTCCTTCTGCGTTCAAGTGCTCATACACTTCCTTCACCTCCTGTTATTCAGGTTGAAAAACAAAGCTAGCCATGCCTTTTCCACTTCTCCCATATGCATATTTCTACAATTCAGTGCGTTTAGCAGCTTCATACTATGGTTCTTTGTATGTGAAATTGCACTTTGGCATGAAGACAAGCGATGACCAAGTCAGAGGAAGTCTATTTGGGTAGAACTTTTGAAGAATACACAGCAGTTGAAAAATACAGATAGAAAAGTAAAATATTATTCAGGAGAAAAAATACATGTCTACTACTGACACCATGAGTGTTCTTTTAATAAAAGACATCTCATCTTTTATGCTAAAGAGACTTTATCAGGGATAATGGACCATCTCCAATGAAGAAGAATAATCACAATTACACAAAGCTTTCCCAAGTCCCCTCCAAAACAGTCTAGTTGTCACGTAGATTTATTTTCAGAATTTCCAGACTTGGTCAGGACCAAGTGAACAGAGGAAGCAGTGAGAGAGAGACAGGGAGAGTAATTTTGAAATGACTTTTTAAAACTGGACTCATTTTATATACTAAAGCTGGATTTCAAATCAACTAAATTTCCAGATTGTTTGGCTCATTCAGTACCTTCTCCTTTCACTATAACCAGGGCTTTGGCTTCAAAGAAAATTGTTCTATAAAATTTTACCACATTTTCTAATCAAAAGTGTGTGCTTCTAAACGAGGCAGGGAACGTTGTCTATTACCGGACCCTCTTGCTGAGGGAACAACAGAAACGTGGCAAACTTGGTAGAAACTGGGCTATAGACAAAATAAAATCCTGTTAGCAAGTCTAGTGAACGCAGAATGTGTTCTGCCCCTTAAGAAATGCTGGTTTTATTTTGTGGGGAGTGCTGAGTGTTGTCTGTCGCGAGTGTTTGTCGTTTAACTTACTGAGATCGTGAAGATAGGTGAGTCACAGGTGACTGTGACAGGAGGCACTGAATGCAGGCTCTTTCACATTATTCATTAAAAGCGCTAGTCCTGTCCCATCACCTCTTAAACACACATGTATCATCATCAAAACTGGTGGAGTGGCTATCAGGCCTCATGAAGTCTGGAAGTCTTAATGTTTATCACTTTAAATTTTGCCATACAATTAAGTAATGATGGAGTGGAACAAACGTATTTATAGTACATTTGAAAATCCTGGGATAAAAATAGGATCCAGATAAATCTTCCCACATGCTAACTAACATTTGCTTGGCCTTAGGAGCATGGCATTCCTACTGACATGGGCTACGCGGTGGCCCCTCACCATTCGGGCGTCTACCCTGTACACGTTCAGCTGTACGAGGCCTGGAAGAAGGTTTGGAATATTAGAATCACCAGCACTGAAGAATACCCACACCTGAAACCAGCTAGACACCGGAAGGGCTTCATCCACAAAAACATCATGGTGAGCTTCCTCTGGTATGCGTAGGGTGGACCTCATTCTGCCAGACTTAATTCCTCATTTGAAGAAAGAACAAAAGAGAAGAACTAAATATTAAAAGCGTAACAGAAGGAAAAGGTCCACGCAGCAGGAAACATATTTTTCATACCCAAGCAAAGGACGTTTTCATCAAAGTCACTTCTTTTCAATTCTTCAAATAAAACTTTAAAATGTTTCTTACTGACACTGTTGCTATTAAGCAGGCACTGACATTAAAATACTAAGGAAACATTACATCTAACTTGCAGATAATTTACAGAAGCCATCATTGCTTCAAAAAGTTATTTAGCATGTAAAACTGACACCATCTCTCTATATATAAAAACCATGTCACTCTTGCCAGGCTGTGTCCGCTTTATCATATCAGACTAAAAAAAAACTATTTACAACAAAAAGCCACATGTCCTGCATAATCATTAACAGATCGTAATATAGAGTACAAATGAGAGATGATATTAATGAAGTCATTTCTATCCATTGTCGAATTCTCTCCAAAGCTTCTCTATTTTGTTTTGTGTTTTTACACTGGTGACAAATGTATACGGTCAAGATATATTATTACCTAATACTTTGTGAGACCTCTCAAAGTAAGTAATTAAATCCTAATTTTTTCCGAAATCAGAAAATCTAAAGAGCACTGGTGAAGTTAGGAGTAGGCCTCCTGATTTAGACACACACTGGGAAGGAACACCACGCAGAACACTATGTGGTCAGGTACCATAACACTGTCAAACTGTGTTTGAGCAGATGTCTACCTTCTAGAATTAGGTGTAACTGACTTCTTTTCAGACAGTTTTCCTATGTTGGCAAAAATTACAGATTGGATAATGACATTTGTATTACTACAGATAGGATAATGAACTTGGATCAACTTCCACCTTAACTTTTCCCTCAATAAAAACTGTTGTAAATGCTATATGGGGACATAATGGCCACATTTTATCCCACCTCCATTCCTCCTTACTGAAAATGAACTCACTGTGCCTCCAGCTGCCAGTCTTTTGACTTGGCTTCTATTATAATTTAAAAGTATGCCAGTACTCTCCTGTCATGTTTAAATCATATGCAGTCTTAGAATAATAAACTTAAGTCTCCAAGGACTTTATTCAATGGTGTTCTCTTTTGTTTCTGTTCCTCTCTGTAGTACCAGAAAACTTGCTTGGATATGTCCCATGACATATGTTCATCTTTGTTTCTCCTGAAAACATATTTTACCTGTATTATAAATGCATGAATCTGGCAGGTATTAGAGGCTCTAACAGATTTCCTGTTTTGAGGGAACTGTCCCTGAGGTTCCACTTATGCAGCAATCCGTGGAAACTCTGTTTGCTTTGTGGACCCTTGTATGAGAATTTCCTAGTGGGAAATGTTCCAAGTTGATGTGTAGTTAGAGAGGACAGGGCTTGAAGTCATACTAATAGAGTTGTAAGTGGAGACCAGAATAGCCAATATGCCCTCCTAGGGAGAGACTGCAAAGAAAAAAGAGCAGGGAACTGAGGAACAAACATTCCTTAGATCACACCCATACCCTGTTGTATGAGTGAGGGAAACTGGGTTTTGATGATCTACTCACAAATCAGACTTACAAGGCCTTAAATGAAACTTATTATCTTCCCTTCAAACTAGCTATTGGTCCTGCTGTCTCTAATTCAGTTCTGCAATTTGAACATCACACTGACCCCCCATTTCCAATCAGTCTCTACATTCCGTCAATAATTCCTTCATAATATTTTTAAATTTCACTTCCTTTCCCACAGCCTAATTCACTACCTTGACTTTCATTTGTAAACCATGGTGCTGGTTTCTACTTCGTTTATTTACAGCTTCTATCCACCACTCACTTCAGTCCATACCATGGAAAGTGCCAACCTTTTAACCCTAAAATGCTGCCTCATCTTGCCTTCCTAACCTGATTCTTTCCAGTTGTTTCCATACGCCTTAACTTGCTCTTCAGGGACCTGAAAACAATTTAAACTGTCTACCTTTCCATCTCTTGTTGTCCCGTAGCTAACACAGACTCACTCCAGACAAAAAGGTCTGCAGCAATATCACTGTGTCTATGCCTTTGTCATTCTTTCCACCTTGAAAGACCACTTTCTGATCACTCTCTACCTATTCCTATTCCCTTTATTCCTCAGTATCAAGTTCCATATCTTATATAATTTAATGTAAAGCACCTTGGTATATATATAGCAGCTCAATACCTAGGTCAGGCCTACACTGATCTTATTCTCCTCTGAATTCCTATAACACATCCTCTTGCATAACTCCATTAGGAACATAAAAGCTAGATTCAAGCCTTATGTACAGGATATTGGCTTTAGGTCCACTGGCCGAGATTCCTATGACTATGGCTTTCATAACCATCTCCTAGTTATTGTCAGGAGCTATAAGGTTTCCAGGGGCTCATCAACATCTCAAAGTTTGAATTTGATAGCATTACACTCCCAGAAACAGTTCTAGAGAGCAGTTCACAGCAGAATGCCTAAAACCTCTCTTATTCCTTCTCTAACACAAGAGAGCCATTTCAAGGAACATGTTCAGTGTCCTGTGGCATTGGATTTAGGGAGCAAGGCAATGCGATATGACCCTCTTACACTCTGATGATCTCCTCAGCCTCCTTTGGTGGTCCACTGACCATCCTAGGGCTCATGGTGACTCTCATCCTCTCAGCAAGTGTGATCCTCCCCAGAGTTGCAGGGTAAAGCCTGACACTTCCTCTTCCCTCTGTTCAAACTCAAATAATTTGAGAAATAAATGAAATTCAAATTTCTTTTCACTTCTCTCTCCCTTTTGCATAGAATCAGCTAGGCAATCAAATCCCAAAGTTGGCTCTGTATGTTGCCATAGTTTTTCAAGCAAGATATTCAAACTGAATCCTAAAAGCGATTCAGAATCATGCATGTTAAAATGTAAAACTAACCTGGCGTTTAATTACATGTAGGCATTTCATTATTTAGCTTTGGGGTACTTCTCTTTATCCCAATATACCTTAAATCCTTCAAGAATATAAAGGCTATATATCTTTGTGTTCTCCCACCTGGACTTGCAAAGAATCTTGAATAAATATTTGTTAAATAAATAACTGCTATGTAAAATTTAATTTCCAGGAAATTACATGTTTGTGAATTGTTAGGGGATATATTTGCTTCAGTTAGGATACCTCTGCACTTAGTTCTTTTTTGTTGTTGACTTTGTGCATAACATTATGAGAATGCATAATGCTTTTAAACATAAACATCATCAGAGCTAATACTCTGCAATTAAACTGAAGTTCTTGGAATGATTTCATCAAGATAAAATAGCTTCTAAGGATATAACTTTCACCAGTTTGCCAAAATAAATAGGATAGATACAGTTTTGATTTACACTGAATATGTAGTTTATTGATTGAGCTTGGAATTATGTTTTCTAAGAAAACTTTCCAAGGACTAGATTGAAATGTATTAAATACATACTCAGTATATTTCTAGGATGTTGCAAAGCATGGGGATTCCTGTACAGGTAATATTTTGAAAGCACTTACTGAATCAATTGTGCTTTAAGAATCAAGACAAAAAAAAAATGACGATCCGTTTGCTTAGGACAATAAACAGAAAACCTGCCTGTGTAAGATTCTATAAAACTTGGATCCCTCCAAAGTATACTAATTCATTTTCTGCTACTTCAAGGGTGTAATGACAAATGCAGGTCATAAAGAAGTCATTATATAAAATGTAGCTAAAGTTTGTGCCATCTTGCACAGCTTTTTTTCACCCCTTCTTTTATAATTGTACTGATATTTCAAAAAGAATTTGAAAAAAAATCCTTATCACAAATATGTATAACTGAAGTAAATAATGGCTTTTATATACAAAGGATGAAAAGAAGACTTTTTACTGAGTGACTTTTTTATCATTTTGTTTCTGAAACTTTATAAAAATTACTAACCAAATGCATCATCTCTTTCTTACTTTTGGAACTGGCAGGCTTCAGACTTAGAATTCAGGGCAATTACTACAACCTACAGTAGTCCTTTCAGAGTAGAACAGGAACTATGATTTGTGTCTCAAATATTTGTTCTAATTTTACATGTCATTTCCCAAGAATCACATTAAGTTAATAATTGACTTCATTTTCTAATGCATGTGTAGAATTTGATAGAAGTATTATCCTTAAAACTTTTGCCTACTAGAATTACAATGTAGCACAGGCAAGTCCAGTATTTTTAAAGTCTAATTTTTACTTTTTGTTTGTTTGTTTTATTTCTTAAGATGCTGGAACATACTAGGCTTCATAACAGAAGTAATGACTTGGAGATTTAAAATAGATAAGTGGCTAAAATAATTCAAAGTCTATCTTAGTTTTAACATATTTCTTCCACTCTCTTCAGTATTCCTGCTGTAGTGATGTCATCCCCACTTTCCCACATTGTGAAGAACTTTGGGGGTGTTAGTTAAGAGTTGAATAATGACACCATCTTGTACATTATTTTCCATGAGGGAAAAAGCTAAGTTTCAACATATTAATTGGTTGAAAGGAAATTTTTCCTTACCTGTTCATTCTTCCTTCAGGTTCTTCCAAGACAAACCTGTGGGCTTTTCACTCACACAATTTTCTATAAAGAATATCCAGGAGGTCCTAAAGAGCTGGACAAGAGTATCCAAGGAGGTGAACTTTTCTTCACTGTGGTCCTCAACCCAGTAAGTACTTTGAGTTATTCTCCAAATAAATAATGAAAAATGACAGGGCAAATGACAAAGAGGCCAGGGTTTTGGTAGTTATCAGCCAATCAAGATGAAGTTTCAGTTCTAAAATGGTAGTTAAAAACTAAATGGGAAAAAAAAAAAAAAACTAAATGGAAGCACATCTAGTAATGGGGGCAAACTAATTCTACAAGTAGTAATGGCATGAGGAACTTACGGAAGAGTCAAGGAAGTGCTCTAGCAAACCCTCCTCTGCGTTGGAAAGTGATCAAAATTTAGAGATTCTTGCTTTTATGCAGAGTAAGATTTTTCACCTATAAAACTCTCCAATTCCCAATGGGACCAGTTTTCCATTTAGGTGACTATTCTATTTTTTTCTTATTTAAAATAAAAGTAGAAGCAAAATGGGAGAGGAATTAGATAAGCAAATAGGGTCACTGTTGGAACATTCACATTAGATCTTATCTTGCTGCATCTCAGGCCAGGGCAGAGCAGCCTGTTTTATTGGGCTACTGTTCTTCCTCCTTTACTTCTTAATACTAGGGTGCCAGCTCCCAAATGAACCATTTGTACGTATTTCTGCTTGAGGCCAGTGTTACAAAGTTGCATAGAAAACGAACTAACTGAAGTAAGGTGTATAAGGAAAAGAAGGGATTTTTATTTCCCTTCTGAAGGTCACTGACATAAAAAGTAAAGCTGTATTTATTTATAGGAAATTTGTCCCTGATGTTAGCAATATTCAAGATGGAAAAAAATGTAATTTTCCAAATGTGAAAAAAATTCTATCAGCATAAAAGTTAGATAAGAGAGGGATAAAGAGAATAAAATTTGAAAGACCCCTCTCTTGACATTAATTTTACAGGTCTTGCAAGTAAAGTTTCAGATATTTTTCATTATCTACTGGTATTCAATAGCTATCTATTTCTCAGCTCCTAGAAAATGAGATAGAAGTAAGAGTAACTCATCTTTGGGCAAAATCAAGATGTCTCTCCAAAACTCACCATAGTTTGAAGTTAATAAACTTCTTCATACCCCCCAAAAATATAAATAATTCTGAGTTATATATCAGAAATAATCTGGTTCTTCTAACTTTTCTATTCTTAACAAATGGAAGTATCTTTGGAATCATCTCATATGGTTTTGTTCTCTTTTTTTATCAATTCAGCCACTAATACACAGGCAAAAGAATTAAACTAATGCCTAATGATGAACTGAAAATTCAGTTAAAATATTCTTAATATGGTAACATTTTCATCAATAATTTTAAGATTCTTTAATCTATAATCTATAAAATTCTGATGTTTTATATTTCCTTTCATCATAGAGCAACTGTGAACAAGTAATCATCTATTTGATTTTTTTAACCAATAGTTGCTTTGGCACTTAAGAAATTCCTGGTGGTATTGTAATTTCAAAACTTTCTAAACCAAATTAGTTTTATTTACCATGGAAGAAATTCAAAATAAGGTCATTCATGTTCAGTAGATTTACAATAAATATTATATTTTTTACTAATTAAACACCAAAGTATTTTCTTAATTGAAAAAAGATCTGGTGGTAAAGCTTATGTTATTCTTGGATACTGATTTGGACTAAACTAACTGAACAAACTCTTTAAACATTTAGTAAACCTTGCTACTTTTCAGGCCTTTATCAATAACATTTGGCAATTTTGTTTGTCTTGCTGAGGAGATCCACAGGGAATAAAGGGGAGAAAAAACTTCACGAACTTGTTCTTTTCTGATTCAGAAAACTTTCAGTAGACAGTTACTTTCAGATAAATGCTGGTATTCAAAATAAATGACAGGTCTTGTTAGACACCATAAGACATGCAAGGAATCCAAATTAACTTCATCTGGCATGTGAACTATGATTTTTGGAAACAACTGTCGTTCCCTAGAGATTTGTGGTTAAGAAGCCCACTTCTAGACTCAGCCCAAGTCTTACCCAAGGAAAGATTTCTATCATTAGCTAGTGATGTTTGCTTTGCAGAACAGAGTGAGGCGTAGTGGTCTGTTTCCTATGAATTCTCCATCCCAAAATTAAATGTTTAGATAAAGTTTGTATTAAAATTAAGAAAGGTCCAGGTGCAGTTAGGCATACTAGTAATTTGGCAGATGACACTCTTTTTAGGCCAGAATGAGAATGAGAAACGCTTGATGGAATCAAAGTAGATATTAGCTGTAAGAAAGAAGAATTTTAATTATAGTGGATTTGAAAGATAGCCATTGTGAGCTTTAGTAATACTCCAGGCCTCGATCAGAAGTATCATTTTCTGAGAATGCTGAATGAGTTTGCTGTTTACTTCAAAAAGGTAGATGTGCATTAGAAATATACATATGGCTTTTAAATATATTCAAATATATTTGAATGAGTTGAAAATGAAAATATAAGCAGGATTTTATTTAATGCGCTTCTAAATTTTCTTCCTATATGTCAACATAATATCAAGGTATTCCAATAACTTTTACCAGTATTGTGGTGAGAGGTGGTTACAGTGAAGTACCTCTCAGAGTTAAACTAGAATAAATCACAGCAAAGATAAGTATGTTCCTTAAACAGAGTAACTCTCTGGCCTAAAATGTTCTACTGTTACCAAAGTATTTTTCACTGCTAAAGAAAAAAGTGTCAACCTTGGAAATTTAATACGAAGAGCTTCAAAGACAATGTTAGCACTGCATAAGGGAGAGAAAACCTTGGCCTTTTCCAAATGAGTATTTCCAGTGTCACAGGCCACACACCTCGGATGTGGGTTGGATGCAGAGACTTTATTAGACGCTGAGGTTCAGGTGCACTTGAGAGGTGGGCCCATCAGGCTGTCTGAGCCTGGGACCACTAAGAATTCAATTCTTCTAATTCCCTTTCTGATTCTAAACTCAACCAGCAACTTCCTGAATATAGTTTGCTTTTCTATATAAATCCTACTATAGGAAAAGAATATGTCCATCATAAGAACTTGTACTCACTAGAACAGTAATTTGTAGCACAATTTTATAAATCTTTCAGTTGGTGA
This sequence comes from Phocoena phocoena, assembly GCF_963924675.1. NCBI lineage: Eukaryota > Metazoa > Chordata > Mammalia > Artiodactyla > Phocoenidae > Phocoena > Phocoena phocoena. The sequence continues at coordinate 116,910,367 of NC_089223.1, forward strand.
ATACTTCCCACTTAACCTGATAACCAGGAGAGGACCCTCCAATTGTATATATTTTAATATTTCAGTTCCTCTATAATGTATAATTCTCCATTTTAAACTAATGGAAGAAATTCTGTTTCTATTTATCAGTTTCAATTGTCTTTGCTAATTTGATTCTGCCCCCCAGAAATGGACACTGTCTGTCAGTGTACTGAATCAGGTGTTGGAGCCCATCGGGCTAAGTAACAGGCCCTGAAGTGTTTGTTGATTAATTCAGGAAGGTAATGAATTACCTTATGGACCTACCAGGGGAGAGAGCCACTAGAACTGCCCCAGAGTCACTGTTAGCTATAGACACACAAGCACAAAATTTCTACACAAACATGTAATACACCCACAAACAATATTCTTGATCAATTCATAATGCTCCAAGTACCCTTGTATATACTTTAAAAAATAGTGAGAAAGAGTCTACTTACTTTACATACCTACATAAAATAATACATAGGTGGGTACTAAGAACTAAAACTTATGAAGATGACAAAAAAATATTAATTCACAGTGACTGCACCTGCCCTCAATAAACAGAACCCTATAAATTTATGACATATATACTTATACAAAAAAAAAACCAAACCACTACTAAAGAGTATATTGTCCATTTTAAAGTGAGTTTCCAGTTCTACCTGTCTTAGGTAAATGTGATAATACTTAAGTAGTGTGACAAATGGAATAGTTCTGAATTAGACATGATTGTTCCTCTTTTGGGAGCCATATTATATTCTGTTGCTCTGAAAAAGGATGTCCCCTTCCTTCTCCAGTGTTCTTATTTCTAATTACAAAATGTCTGAGTCTTTGCTTACGCTCTTGTTCAATAAACAGACTCTAGGTATTGAGTCCCTAACAGCCGATATCTGTGTCTCCCTCCAACATGCTTGATAATAAAGTCAGTGCTTACTTTACTTATTAATCCAGAACAGTTGTGGATTGCCACAAGATTCATGCTCTTACCACACTTGTTTGGAATTCAAGTGGAGCAAATCCCTGACAGCATAGCAATATTATACTTCCTTCATCAAACTGTTAAACATCCCATACAAACAGTAGCTAATCCCGTTATGCCCATGTTTCATTAAACGCTTTTTGTCTCTATTGTTTCTCAATTTGATATAGCATCTATCCACCATACCCTCCATACCCTCCTACCCAAATCCCTGAAAGCTAAATCTAAATTGTATTTCTCTAATTACAATTACACATGGTGAGTAGAATGACTATTTCGAACTGGGTAACACATGAGTGAATTACAATGAAAGTAAAACAACAGAATTCATACAAGATACCGTGTATAAATAGAAATTAACCCACACTGAAATTTTTTTTAAAACTATAATTTACATGTATATGGCTTATGTGTGCTTATCCATAGAATTCATCTAAAAGAAAACAGCTTTTTTTCCTAATGGGAAATTTTATGTTTCTTTCTTTTCTTAGTTACTAATCCTGGAAAACATTGTGATAACAGAAAACTCTTTATTGAAAAATAAATGCTAATAATAACAACAACTTTGGATAGTAGAAAAATAATTCCTGAACATGTCTAATAATGAGTATTACCTGGGACAATTGATTTTAAAAAGTCCAGACTTAATGCATCAGAACCTGCAGGGGACAGTTTGGGGACCTGCATACTTATCATGAGCTTTAGGTGATTCTTATGATCAGGCAAATTTGGGAAATGCTGCAGAGAAAGAAAATGGAGAAATAATTTTGGTAATCGAAGATTACCAAAAACTGCTATAGGAATTGTGGACCTATGGTCAAGGTATCAGAATTGAAAATGAGTCCAAGTCAGCAGTAAGATTTTTTTAAAAACAAATGAGAATGAATGTTTTTTCTTAATGACCAGAGAACTCTAGCTTGAACTGGAGTTTAAAATAGAGGTAACTCCTGTTTATCCTTTAAGGATAGCTTAAGGGTCACTTTCCTCAGGAAACATTCTCTGCTCTGGTTTAGAAGTACCTTCTTGTGTTCCCATAGCATCCTCTGCCGACTCTTCCTAAGTACCTACTATCTTGCATCGTGACTGTGGGTTTGCGGTTAGGCTCTTTGCTTCTTGTGGCAGAAAATGTGTCTTTCATCTCCAAAATCATCCCAGTGCCTAAACATGATGCCTTATACCTAGTTTTTATTTAACACATATTAAGGAAGAGAAACTGACTTTTCTAATGGCCTGATACCAAAAACAAACACAATAAATCTGAAAGGAAAGGACATCTGGGTCCTGGTAAGATAATTCTTGAATCAAAAGCATAAGTAAAACCTGTATCATGAGTTAGATGGGGCTGAATTATGTACCGTTGTGTACTGCTCTTCACATATGTAGTTGTCTCTTCTGTATAAAGATTTGTTTTCATTGAGTTCCTCTGGCTGTAAGAACTAGAGACCCACTCAAGTTACCTCAAATAATGGAAGTGTGGGACTCCAGAATGCTGAGTCCAAGGCAGTTTCAGGGTCCATAAAAATGAGAATTACTGATCTTGATCTTGCCTTAGTGCTTTAATACAACACAACAGGTGCTTTTCATGTGTCTGAGTGTCTCGTTTTTCTACTTCTGACTATATATTACATGTCTGCCTCAAAAGTGCTGCTTGCTTTATGGCTTCTGTGCCCTCATTAATTAATTTTACACATGACCCAATGTGACTGCATCAAATGTTTTCCATATAACATTCAGCTTCAATTCTAACTTGCTAATTATCTCATCCTCTTGTGGTGTCGCAGATCAAATTCCCAAGCAAGGGAATCTATTTGTCCCAGCTTACTTTTTTGAGTCAGCCAATATCAGTCCTGGCCTGCTGTGAACTGAGTGCTCCTGGCTATGGGCACCCCACAACTACCTCCAATCTCCATTCTACACTATGACTGGGCAATGGGCTGCCTAAGGCTATCCTTTCAGCAAAAGCTTGGAAGAGGCAGGTACTATGACTGCTGTCTAGCCTGAATCTGAATCCTGTGGGACTAGTCAGTATGTCTCAGCCAATTCCAGAGATTTGGGAGTAAGCTAAACCTTTTTGGAGAAGGCCTAAAGATTAATTTTGAAGCTTATAAAGTCTAAGTGAGTAGTTCTGTTAGATATAGGACCAATTAATTTCATTCATCATTTTACTGTCTATCTTGCTTCTAGAATGCAAGTTCCAAGACAGCATGTACGTCTTGTGTTTTATTTACTCTATATCTTCAAACTAAGAAGAGTTCCTGGCATGTCGCAGGTGCTAACAAAATATTTCATAAGTAGATGAATGAAGTTAAATGTCCAACAACAGGGGTGGGAATATTAAAAGAGCAAATTATGTTCCCCCCATAGTGGAATACATTCAGCCACTAAAAAACACATTGTATAATAATTTTTGATGACATGGGAAACAGTCATGATATATTCAGTGAAAAAGTATGTTATTAGAAAATTAGATGCAAGCATGGAAATAAACTAGAAGGAATTCAGCTGAATGTTAGCAATGGTTGCCCTAGATAACAGGATTAAAGATGATTTTCTTTGTCACGTTTGTCTGATTTTTATAATATGTCTACATTGAATGTCTATTACTCTTAAAACCAGCGCACACACACACACACACACACACACACACACAAAATGCTACATTAAAAACAACAATAATAAAGAATTATCTAACACTAACAGTGAAGGACGTAAAAGCAAGTATTTATTTAGTGATATATCAGGGGTAGAATTAGTATTTACTCAGTTCCAGTTCCCTATCTGTCTCGTATATCACCTAACACCTACCTCACTGCATGGTTATTTGCGTACATATACATCATTTCTCCTATATGAGGGGGCATTCTTGCAGAATTATCTCTGTGTGTTTCATTTTTGTGCTTCCCATGGTGTCTAGATCAATGTTCTAAATCTAATAAATGGTCACTAAATGTTTTTTAAATGACTGACTGGTCACTCCTGTATTTTTCTGTTGAGAACCCAGCCTTCCTGACTCTGAGTTTGGTGCTTCTACCACTACAACATGCTGCTTCTGCACTCCTGGGTAAATTGGCCTTAACGTGATGCACATGACCTGTTAATGTGACTCAGTTACCTGGTACCAGGAAAATGTGCAAATGGTTTAAAATTTCTGACTATTATTTAGAAAAACTAACCCATCTCCATATTGAATAAAAAACAAAAAATAAGTGCTTTTGAGAAAAAGCTATAATAAGCAGTTATAGCTAAGGGAAAATGTCAAATGTACTTTTAAAGAACTATGAGGGCTTCCCTGGTGGCACAGTGGTTGAGAGTCCGCCTGCCGATGCAGGGGACGTGGGTTCGTGCCCCGGTCCGGGAGGATCCCACATGCCGCGGAGCGGCTGGGCCCATGAGCCATGGCTGCTGAGCCTGCGCGTCCGGAGCCTGTGCTCCGCCACGGGGGAGGCCTCAACAGTGAGAGGCCCGCGTACCGCAAAAATAAATAAATAAATAAATAAAGCTTTCTGAAAAAAAAAAAAAAAAAAAAAAAAAAAAAAAAAAAAAAAAAGAACTATGAATAATAAGCTATGTATTTTTTATCTTAAAACAATAAATCTTATTGATGTTACTTATATACTGATAAGGCTTTTAAATTTTTTTTTGTTTTTTTAATTTATTTTTTATTAGACTTTTAAACTTGTAAAGCCAAAACACGTTATTTCATTTATTTCCTACTTTCCGTATCAGCCCTATTTTTCTATCAATGTTCTTCATGATTAACTATGGTTTTATATAATTACTTGCCACTGTGAGATTAAGAATATTATAAGAAAGCATGATTGTCTTGATTCTACGGTTAAGAAAAATAGGAGTATGGTAAACTCTCAAGCCATTGAGATAGATATATTTAAGAAATTTAAGAAAATAGATATTAAGTTAAAGAAATGAATATTATTTTTGTTTAATCCTTTCATATTTCACATAACTTATAGGATAAACAAACAAACAAAAAATCCTTCACTTGGAAAAAAAAAATTAAGTCTGGCTCCTACCCACCTTTATGGTCTCTTTTTTCAATAATCTCATATATGCACCTTTCAATCCACCCACACCAAAGAATTTGTAGTTCCCTAAACAGGACCTGTTATCTTGTTCTGTGCCTTAGAGTGCTACTGCCTCAGGCTGGAATGCCTTCCAGCAAATCTGAGCTCAAACGTCATCTTTTTACAGAAGACCTCCCCCAACTCTTCAGTTTCTCCTGTGTTCTCATAGCACCCAGGCATAACCATAACATAACTTGCCCCCAGTACTATAATCGGTTTTCTCATCCAGTAGTTTGTGCATTCCTTGATAGAAAGCATCATGTCTTATTTATTTTGTAATCAAGATATATGCAAAATTTTAGCGCATAGTAGGCTCTCAATAAATGACAGTGCATTAACTTGCCATGCATGTTTGAAGGAAACACTTCCTTTGACGGAAAATCTATTTGCCTTGGAAATACTTATTCACAGAATCACTTGACTCAAGAGTTTGCATTATTGTGCTTTCATTTCTCCCAACATGGCATCCAGGGAGATCCTTTTGAAAGTCATTAAATTTATGAAAAGATGGTCAGTTTCACTCATAGGAAGAAAAATCAAGGTTAAACATATTGAGATACCATTTCTTATCCATCATATTGCCAAAAATTCAAAAGATTGGTAAAATATTCTGTTAACAAGGCTGTGGGAAAACAGATATTCTCATACATCCTAGTGGATATGCAACCCCTACTGAGGGAATGCAAAATGGTACAGCCGCTATGGAAAACAGTATGGAGTTTCCTCAAAAATTAAAAATAAGACTACCATATGATCCACCAACCGTACTTCTGGATATCTGTCCGAAAGAATTGAAAACAGGATCTCAGAGAGATATTTGCCCTCCTATGTTTGTTGCAGCATTATTCTCAATGGCCAAGAGGTAGAAACAACTTAGCTGTCCATTGACAGATGAATGACTAAAGAAAATATGGTACATATGTACAGTAGAATATTATTCAGCCTTAAAAAGGAAGGAAATCCTGTCATATGCTACAACATGAATGAAACTTGAAGACATTATATGCTAAGTGAAATAGGCCAGTCACAAAAGAACAATACTATATGATTCCACTTGTTTGAGGTGTCTAAAGTGGTCACACTCATAGAAACAAAGTAAAATGATGGTTGCCAGGGCCTAGAGGGAGGGGAAAATGGGGAGTTGCTATTCAGTGGGTACAGAGTTCCAGCCATGCAAGATGAAAAAGCTCTAGACATGTACAGCATACTGTACTACTGTACATTTAAAAATTTTGCTGAGGGGCTTCCCTGGTGGCGCAGTGGTTGAGAGTCCGCCTGCCGATGCAGGGGACACAGGTTCGTGCCCTGATCTAGGAAGATCCCACATGCCGTGGAGCGGCTGGGCCCGTGAGCCATGGCCACTGAGCCTGCGTATCTGGAGCCTGTACTCCGCAACGGGAGAGGCCACAGCAGTGAGAGGCCTGTGTACCGCAAAAAAAAAAAAAAATTTGCTGAGGGTAGATTTCATGTTAATTTTTGCCACAAATGTTTTTTAAATTTTTATTGGAATATAGTTACTTTACAATGTTGTGTTAGTTTCTGCTGTACAGCAAAGTTAATCAGCTATGTGTATACATATATCCCCTCTTTTTCAGATTTCCTTCCCATTTAGGTCACCACAGAGCACTGAATAGAGTTCCCTGTGCTATACAGCAGGTTCTCATTAGCTATCTATTTTATATATAGTATCAATAGTGTATATATGTTAATCCCAATCTCCCACCCAATTCATCCCACCCCCCATTCCACCGCTTGGTGTCCGTACGTTTGTTCTCTACGTCTGTGTCTCTATTTCTGCTTTGCAAATAGGTTCATCTGTACCATTTTTCTAGATTCCACATATATGCATTAATATACCATATTTGTTTTTCTCTTTCTGACTTACTTCACTCTGTATGACAGTCTCTAAGTCCATCCATGTCTCTGCAAATGACACAATTTCATTCCTTTTTATGGCTGAGTAACATTCCATTGTATACATGTACCACATCTTCTTTATCCATTCCTCTGTCGATGGACATTTAGGTCGCTTCCATCTCCTGGCTGCTGTAAATAATGCTGCCATTATTGGGGTGCATGTGTCTTTTGGAATTATGGTTTTCTCCAGGTGTATGCCCAAGAGTGGGATTGCTGGGTCATATGGTAGTTCTATTTTTAGTTTTTTAAGGAACCTCCATACTGTTCTCCATAGTAGTTGTATCAATTTACATTCCCACCAACAGTGTAACAGGGTTCCCTTTTCTCCATACCCTCATCAGCATTTATTGTTTGTAGATTTTTTGATGATGGCCATTCTGACCAGTGTGAGGTGATACCTCATTGTAGTTTTGATTTGCATTTCTCTAGTAATTAGTGATGTTGAGCATCTTTTCATGTGCCTATTGGCCATCTGTATGTGTCCACATATAGATACTTCTCTTTGGAGAAATGTCTATTTAGGTCTCCCACCCATTTTTTGATTGGGTTGTTTGTTTTTTTTGATACTGAGCTGCATGAGCTGTTTGTATATTTTGGAGATTAATCCCTTGTCAGTTGCTTTGTTTGCAAATATTTTCTCCCACTCTGAGAGTTCTCTTTTCGTCTTTTTTATGGTTTCCTTTAATGTGCAAAAACTTTGAAGTTTCATTAGGTCCCACTTGTTTATTTTTGTTTTTATTTTCATTACTCTAGGAGGTGGGTCAAAAAAGATCTTGCTGTGATTTATGTCAAAGAGTGTTCTGCTTATGTTTTCCTCTAAGAATTTTATAGTGTCTGCCTTACATTTAGGTCTTTAATCCATTTTGAGTTTATTTTTGTGTATGGTGTTAGGGAGTGTTCTAATTTCATTCTTTTACAGTGTAGCTGTCCAGTTTTCCCAGCACCACTGATTGAAGAGGCTGTCTTTTCTCCACTGTATATTCTTGCCTCCTTTGTCATAGATTAGCTGACCATATGTGCGTGGGTTTATCTCTGGGCTTTGTATCCTGCTCCATTGATCTATATTTCTATTTTTGTGCCAGTACTATACTGTCTTGATAACTGTCTTGAGAGCTTTGTAGTGTATCTGAAGTCAGGGAGCCTGATTTCTCCAGATCTGTTTTTCTTTCTCAAGATTGCTTTGGCTATTCGGAGTCTTTTGTATTTCCATACAAGTTGTAAAATTTTTTGTTCTTTTTCTATGAAAAATGCCATTGGTAATTTGATAGGGATTGCATTGAATCTGTAGATTGATTTGGGTAGTGTAGTCATTTTCACAATATTGATTCTTCGAATCCAAGAGCATGGTATATCTCTCCATCTATTTGTGTCGTCTTTGATTTCTTTCATCAGTATCTTATAGTTTTTTGAGTACAGGTATTTTTTTTTAAAAAAGTGAAAGAACTTTAAAAAATACCTTTTTATATTTTTGACAGTACATTTTAAACATGAATCTAATCACGAAGAAACAATCTCACAAGTCCCAAAATTGGTATATTCTATAAAACAAATGTTCTAGACTTTTACAAAAATATATCATGTTTAAAAAAATAAAGAAGGGATTCCCTGTGGGTGTAGTGGTTAAGAATCTGCCTGCCAGTGCAGGGGACATGGGTTCGAGCTCTGGTCCGGGAAGATCCCACATGCTGCAGAGCAACTAAGCCCATGTACCACAACTACTGAGCCTGCACTCTAGAGCCCGCGAGCCACAACTACTGAAGCCTGTGCACCTAGAGCCCGTGCTCCACAACAAGAGAAGTCATTGCAATGAGAAGCCTTCACACCGCAACGAAGAGTAGCCCCTGCTTGCCTCACTTAGAGAAAGCCCGTGTGCAACAACGAAGACCCAACGCACCCAAAAATAAAATAAATAAATTTACAAAAAAATTAAAAAATAAAGAAGGAGGATTATTCTAGTTTAAAAGAAACTAAAAGCCATAATAACCTAATACAATTTATAATTCTTAAGCCTTCGTTGGATCCTCAATTTTTTTTTTAATATATCTGTAAGTATCATTTTTCTAGTTATTACTGCTGGGTAACAAAATACCCCAAAACACAATGGCGGCTTAAAAAGAAAACAGCAATTATTTTCTTATCACTCATGATTTCTGTAGGTCAGAATTCAGCGAGGGCTGGACTGGGTGGTGATTCTGACCTTCAGTGTCTCATGAGGTTGCGGTCAGATGGTGACTAGACCTGGAAAACCAGGCAAGGAGCTGGCAGGACATCTCTTCACAGTGTCTCGGGGCTTTTTCATGTGATCTCTCCCCAAGGGCTTCTAAGGGGCTTCCTCACAGCAGGAGGGCCTCAGGCAGTCATGCGGCTTTAGGGCTCATGAAGCATCAGAGCAACCAAAGCAGAAGCAGAACTGCCTGGGATTCAGAAGTCACAGCAACATTTCTGCTTCACGAAAGCCTGACCACATTCAAAGGGAGAATTAGATTCCATCTCTTTACGGGGAGTGACAAAGTTCTAGAAGAGAGAGAAATTGTGGGAGGCCATCTTTGGAAAATATAATTTACCACAGACAATTATGGAACAATTAGGGGAGTTTAAATATGGACTGCACAATAGATGAGACTGAAATATGTCTTCCTAGGCGTGATGATGTTTGATTTTACAGTAAAATGTATGTGCTCTTAGATGATGCATGCTAAGGGATTTAGTGGCAGTGTCCTGCTGTCTGCAACTTATTTTCAAGTGATTTAGCAAAATAACAGATATGTTTAAGAGTGAAAGAAATAGAAAATGCAAAGCAAATGTAGTGAAATGTAAGGAACTGGAGAATAGGTGAAGGATATACAGATGTTCACTGTCCTAATTTTTTGCTTTTCTATAGTTTTATGACATGTTTTTCAAATATTTGAGTGAGAAATAATGTAAGTCCGATTACATTATTCCTCTGCTCACATCCTCCAAACCTCTCTCTTCAGAGTAGATGCCAGACTCCTTACCATGACCTACAAGACCTGTGTGATCTGAACCCTTACCTCCCTGATATTATCTCCAGGCGGAGGGAACAGCAAGTACAAAAGCCCCGGGAGTGTGCTTGGCATGTTTTAGAAACAGCAGGTAGTTTACAATGTCCTATTTTAATTGATGCCTCTTAAACATCTTCTTCATAAATCTTTGTGTACGCATTGTTTCTGGTTTGATGTGAAACCTCAGTTCCCTGCCTACTCATTTCTTTCTTGGTTGTAGGAACTTCAGCCCTTGAAGAACTCAGTCAAAGCCAGATCATATCTCACTACCCCCCAAAATGCCTGAGAATTCTGTTTAGGAAAGGGAAAAGATCCAGCCAGGAAAATTTACGAAGGTTCCCAGTTACATTCAAATTGGAATTTCACCTATTTGGTATTCCCCTCAGGACGCCTGGTATCCTTTCAATCTTACCTCCAAGGCATATTGTATTGTATTGTTTTTGAGGTTTAGATTGTCTAAGCATGCCCTGTAGTAAGGAGTAGGTTCTTAACAAGATTTTACTTTGCAGGATTTAATCCACTGGCTTTCTTGCTTGGCTGCCTTTGGCTAAAGCTCACTGTTTGGTTGGACCTCCCTTGCCTGTGGCCCTACACCATGGTGCTGCCTATCACAGGCATTAGTAATTTCCTGTCTTGGCTGGAGGCCCTCACAGAAGCCATATTTTCATTGCATATATTTGTTCCTGATGTTTTGGTCTTAGGTCTCAGCAGAACTGTGGTTCTTTCTGAAGGTCATACGATACTGTTTTCAGGGGAGGTATTAGTCCCACAGATAACTGGGCCTTTTGATCTCCAAGATGAGTAGGTTGGCCACATCTTGCCTTCCAAACCAGTGAACACTGTATTAAGTAGGGCTTGTTGGTAAATTCAGTGTGTCAGGAACTCACAGCCACATAAGAGACCAATGAGCTAATAATAACAACAACACAGGTACCTCTTATTAGAAGCCAGATAGTTAATAGACATTAGAAATCAAAGCTCAAAAAATATTACCAGGCTATCTGAATGCTTACTGTACTGGCATCAGTAAAGTGAGCAAACCCCAGGTGAGATTGCTATCCGTAGTGAAACAGGCTAAGACATTCATTTGGAGGAAACGGGACAGTTAAATGCCAGGGAGGCTTGGCTAGGTGTCCTCTGTACTAAAATTAGAATTCTGAGATTGCCATTTTCCAACTTGGCAAGCCTTAAAAAAAAAAACCTTCATATCCTTTAACACTGTAATTCCACTTCTAGGAATCTATCCTAGATTTAGAAAAAAGTGTTAATTGTAATGAGGGAAGAAAATGGAAATAAATGATGTCCAACTGAATGGAAATGTATAAATAAATTATGTCCACTTAGGTTATTATGCAGATTTTTAAATTTATGTGTATGAATAATTAGGCAATAACATAAGAAGTAAAAGATATATTATGTATAAATAGGGTACAAAAGTATCAAAATTTTGTTTTAAAAAACTATACATAAACTATACATACTGAAAAGAAATGTATCTTTGGATGTTGAAATTTTGGTATTTTTCTTTCTGCTCTTCTGTATTTTATATTTTTCTTTTTTAAAATATCTTTATTGGAGTATAATTGCTTTACAATGTTGTGTTAGTTTCTGCTGTACCACAAAGTGAATCAGCTATATGTATACATATATACCCATATCCCCTTCCTCTTAAGCCTCCTTCCCACCCTCTCTATCCCATCCCGATAGGTCGTCACAAAGCACGGAGCTGATCTCCCCGTGCTATGCAGCAGCTTCCCATTAGCCATCCAATTTACATTTGGTAGTGTATATATGTCATTGCTACTCTCTCACTTCGTCCTATAATTTTTCTTTAATGAGTTTCCAACATCTTTTTTAACAAGAAGGGGTAAAGCACTGATTTTTAAAGTACTAACACAAGAGTTCCTATTAGCAGAGAATGATCAAACCAGTTTAATTATGAATTACCATTTAAACAAATTATTTTAAGACAAGGGTATCATATTAGGGGATTCAGTTCAACAGTACTTTCTGAGTATCTTTTTCTTCAAATTTCAAAATATTAACACCTTGTAAAATTCCATAGGATAAGAGGTGAAACACGAATAATTATATTTCTGTAATTCTGCTTTTTCCCTTTAACAAGTATATGGACTGAAGCAAGAACAAGGCAATAAGCAAGAAGGGCCCTGGAGCAGGAGGGAAAGAGACAAAAGGAACCTGTTCTGTACTAGGCCATGCTTTTTAGAAGGGACCTTATTTCATTCTAGCAACAATTCCGTGAGGCTTCGTGTATATCATCTTATTGGAACTTAACAGCAATCCTATGAGGCATGTCATAGATGAGGAAACTGGGGTTCAAAGAGATTCCCTAATCTGACCAAAGATAAACATATAGTAAGAGAAAGGTCCTCCATTCTACTGTCATTGTGCTTTGTTGATAGAATACCCCTGACCCACACTCAGAGCCTTGAATAGCCTCATTTTTAAACAGAATTAAGCCACACTTCTTAGTCTGGTTTCTCATCCTAAGGGACATATTACACACAAACATTAGAACATGAGAGAAAGAACACTAAAGCAATGGCAGTGGGAAATGAAAGCTGACAAAGGAGTAGGACACCCCACCTATTACAAAGCACCCAAAAACTCAAAAAGCAGTTATGTGGTAGTATAGAACAATTTTATGACAAGACATACAACTCTATGCAATGCTGAGGTAATTGTTATACTCAATACTTTATTTTCCATATACTCTGTAATACAGGAGGAATGTAATACCTACAAGTTATTTTGCACAAAGGTCATCCTAATTCTCTTCTCCAAGGGTTCTGAATGGATGAGGTGTTTGCTTTTGTTGTTTTTGTTATACATAAGAATCTAGTAGAAGACTCACAAACACAAGGTGATTACTAAACTGAGGCCCCTCAGAATAGACAGTATCCAAATATAGAACTTGTTTTTTGTTTAAGTAAAAGCCAAGAATAGACTTAACGGCTACTAAGTTATTGATATACCTTGAAATATTTTGCTAGAACAATGTAGAAATGGAATTGAAACATCAAGTGAAGCTTTCTGGGCTACTGTGGTTTCAATTGAATGCTGCGCTTTGTATAAACACAACTTTTGTGGTTTAACTTTAGGCTGTTCTCTGCGGTCTTCCCATATAATGGGAACGCGTCAGAAGCACAGCTTCGCTTCCTGTGTAGGCTGGAAACTGTTAACTGCGAAGTTTGGAGATAGTCTCACAGAGCTCTTTGCCATATGTTAAACTAAACTTGATATGAAAAATATCATATCAGTTTCCAGTTTCCCAGAGCATTAAGAAGAAAAAAAAAGGAGCTCAAGCTTTATAAATATAAAAAGCATCTGTCTGCACAGGAAATTCTACTGTGTTATTTTGCAAATGATCCCTACTTATATTTACAAGAGAAATCAGATCTGATGAAGTAGTGATATATAGGAAGTAGCGCACCATTCTGTTCAGAATTTTTTAATATATGTTCATAACTCTGAATGGCTGCCTGGACTGTGAGCTAACCATCATTGAACAGAGCTCTCAACAGCGCTGCCCAGTATGCTCCTAAGCATTTATGCTTCCAAGTGAAAGGAGATGGAATATTTTGATAGCATGCTGTTAACTTAAACATTTCTGTCGGATGTCATTTTTGTGTTTCAGGGCTCCCACCACTCTTTCCAATTCAGGAAGACTCATGAGCATTCACAAAATGTTTGGCACAGTTTTCATTCTAATTTTTTACTTCTCCTTGACTCTCTAAGCCTCTGCATAGACACTCGTCCAGATGCAAATATCCTTGAGTTCATCTTCAGTAGCCTTTTTAAGAATCCCTTTCTGTGACTTCCCTTCTACCTGCCTCCCCATTGTCACCTCTAATTTTGACATTTCTTTTGCTCTGAACCACCATTCCATGGCCCTCATAAGATTAATAGCTGAAACTCATACCCAGAACCCTGGTCATTCATCACAGTCTATGGAGGACTTCACGCTGCCTTTATAATATACCATCTATTTACCCGCCGCCCTCTCTCAGACTTGGCTGTACACCCTTCGGCTCACTTCATCAATTCGGTGCTCCAGCATGTAGCCTTGATCTCACTGATTGTTTTCTTGCCTCACAGAGAGTACTTAAAAGACTTCCACCTGAATCTGTCTGCCTTTTTTATCTAATAGCCTATCCATGCCAGTACTACCAACTAAACTCCCTTTAACCATGAAATGATAGTTTTTCTTCTGATTTCTTCTTTTTCACACCTTTATCTTGCCTAGTTTTCACTCAGTGTTCATTCTTTTACTAACTTACGGCTTCTCTTGCTCTCAGTTCCATGTAATTCCCTTCTTTCTTCCAATAACATATATTAATAACTATTACTCATCCATCACCAAGTATTGCCCACTTTTACTATTTTCACTGGTTTAAAAGTTGCTGTCTCTTCTATTAAGCTTTCACTTGCAGTTCCCTAAATAATTTTGAAAATATATATTAATCTCTCCGTGTGGTCTTCATGCTCTAGTCTTAAGACGAAGAAATAGCACCACTTCCTCCACAGGAGTCAGAAGGAGGGCACTCATGGTACACTGATAATTTTCATTAAAGAAAATTTCTAATTTTCAAACTCCCTCAATTACTTCAGTATTTGTCTCTTTTATATCCTATTCTTCGTCCACCTGAACAGAGTGTACCGTAATTCAGTTCAGTTATGATGCTGACCACCTGGCATTAGCATCAGACTCCACAGGTTTAAGGGCCTGGTTCTCAAGAAAACTGCCTTTACTTCAGATGCCAGCCCCAAGTGGCCAGGGGATATGCCCCCATCCCCCGGCCACCCATACTTCTGACCAGCTGGCTACAAATTCAGGTGTCCCCACTATCTCTTCAAGTTCAATAATTAGCTGGAATGACCCACAGAGACTCAGGAAAGTGCTACAATTATGATTACAGTTTTACTATCAAGGATACACAGAGGGCAAGGTTTGGGAAAGAACATAGAGCTGCTTTGCCCGCTCATGGGGAAATCAGGGCATATCACCCTCCGGGCACATCAATGTGTTCACCAACCAAGAAGCTCCACTGACTTTCAGTATCCAGGGTTTCCATTGGGATTTCATTACATTGGCATGTTTCATTAAATCATTGGCCACATGATCGAACTCAATTTCCAGCCCTCTCCTTCTTCCTCTCCTTCAGAGGAGCTCAGTTTGATATCACATGGTTAAAGCTTCAAACCCTCTAATTACATGACTGGTCTTTCTGGCTTAGCCTATCCCTATTTGGAGTCATCTCATTAGCATAAGCTATGTAGGGTCCAAAGCATAAACTATTAGGACCCACAATGAATAACAAAGAACTTCTATCACTAGGGAAATTCTAAGGGATTAGAGTTTTCCTCCCAAGAGACAGAGACAAAGATCTGTCAAATTCTTTAGTCACAACAATCCTCAAGATGGTAAATAGCCAAAGATGTTTTTACCACATCCCTTGCAAGATAAATGGTCCAGGCTCTCACTCTGAAATTTAGGATTTAACAGCTTTTATCTTTGGACCTCAGATGAAACTGAAACTAAAATAATTGCATTTTCACATCCTCTTAATTGTTCATTGGCTAAGCTGCGTGATTATGCAAAAGCCAGCAGATCTGTGGCTTCTATGTTTGTCGTCAGGCAGGGATAAGGGAATCTGGACTGAGTTTGGAAACTCAGAAGCCTCGGCCCCAGTCTGCATAGATGTACCACAGAGGCTTTCGCTCAAATGGGAGGTCCTGCCAGTTACCCAGGGTAGTGAAAGGGTGGCTAAGAGCCTCTGTCCTAGTTTGAGTTTTGCAGAGTTTTGCACATCTCTCTCCCTCTTCTTTCCTAGCAAAACTCTCATAAAACTAGTTCTAAGGAGAAAGCACATGACACAAAACAGTTTAATGAATTGTTTTGTTATACTTGGTATTGAAAAAGAAGATGAACCCTTTTTTAAAAAAGTATTCATCTCCTCTGTGATGGATTACAAATTCCATGGTAGGCCAGGATAACATTTAACGCTGGATAAACATTATTGTAGATGTTTCTGGGAAGATACTTTTTGATGGGATGACATTTAAGTTAGTAGATTGACTAAATCAGATTACCCTTCTTAATGTGTATTAGCCTCATCTGATCATTAAAGGCCTGAATGGAAGAGGAAAGGCCAGAAAAAGAGGAAATTCTGCCAGCAGACTGTCTTTGAACTCAAACTGCAACTCTTCCTTTGTAATACTGGTATGTCTCCAGCATATCCATCTACCACACACACACACACACACACACACACACACACACACACACGCGCGCATGAACACGTCCTTTGGTTCTATTTCTCTGGAGAAAGCTAACTAATTCACTCAATATTGTGTAATAACACAATACCAAGTGCCCATAATTGATTAGTATAAATGTGCTTTTATTCTACATACCAAAGAAATAAATTATGCTTACCTGATCTAATAATGAGCATGTCGGTATTTATGGTCTGCCTTCTCACCTGAGCCCTCTGACCATGAAAGCGGAATGGTTACAAACCATCTCTAGGCCTTTACATTTCCCATGAAGTGCTTTGTTCTCTATCAATTTTTTTTTCCTGCATTCTTACTCAACCGGCAAATGAAATGAGGCACAAAGGAGTAAGGCTTTTATACTTCACTTCAAGGACAGTATGTATGAATCGCCAAATTTCTGTACAAAATATCCTATTGGTTTCTTATGTTTCTTAAGAAGTAACAATGCTAAAGAAACACGTAATGGGAAATAGCCACTCATTTACATCTCCAAAGCTCATTAAAGTGTAATTGAAACATAATGGATACATATGCTAAAGTGTATTTTTAAATGCCTATTGAATTTCAAGGAATACTTGAAGTGTTTTATCATAGTCATTGAATATTCTAGAAAGCATTTTACTTCATGTATATATGCAAACTAAAACATTTTTAATAGTCTATTCATTTTAATTATTTTATAAATAAGAAAAGCTTACCAAATTTAGTTCACTTTAAAAGGAAAAGAAATCAACTACCAAAAATTAGCATAATATGTAACATTTGAAATGATAAATCTCTGTCAATTAAAGTCAATAAGTACAAGATTAAATCAAAATGGTAAATAATTTTATTATATATTTATTATAAAATATATAATTTTATAACATATAAATGTGCATATATGTGCATGTGTATTTAGATATATAGATCTATATAAATACAAAAAAACGCTCTAAGATATTGTTACTTCTTATTAACTGGTTTTTTAATACCATTTAGAACTTAAAAGCAATGGATTTGATAAGTTTGGAAGGCAAGGAGCGTTAGCTGAACTAACTCTTACATGAGTGCAGTTGTTTATAACAAGTTTAATCTGAAATTAGAGTCAACAAACCTAACGGTTTTGAGCATTCACTCACTCTATACCAGTATTCAATTGCTTGGCCTCATATTAAAGTGGCTTTTAACTCCACTTTCTGTTAACGCCAAAAAAACTGTCAATTCTAGAAATATTTATTTAATTTTGTTCAGTTTCTCTTTAATTTAATAATAATAACGTTAATTTTTTTTTTTTTTTTTTTTTGAGGTACGCGGGCCTCTCACTGTTGTGGCCTCTCCCGTTGCGGAGCACAGGCTCCGCACGCGCAGGCTCAGCAGCCATGGCTCACGGGCCCAGCCGCTCCGCGGCATGTGGGATCCTCCCAGACCGGGGCACGAACCCGTGTCCCCTGCATCGGCAGGCGGACTCTCAACCACTGCGCCACCAGGGAAGCCCAATAACGTTAATATTATCGTTGCTTCTATTTTCTATGTATCTAACATTTCTCTAAAGTTGAGCAGCCTTACCTCCCAATTTATAGTGATAACAGTTTATGGGTAAATAGGGAAGATTTTCACTTATGCAGATGGGCCTCAAGACATACAAACAGACACTCAAAGAGAAAGAGAAAAACTCAAGAGCATACACACACACACACACACACACACACACCCCTACCCATTTGATCCTCTGTTTACAGAATGACAGACAAGTGAGTTCATTTTCCAGATAGAGTTAACTCATTCACATATCATTTAAAAAAATAGAATGGAAGTCTTGCTAGATACAGTAAACCTTTCCCTGCCTTCTAACTCGGACTGCTCTGCACATGATTTGCTTCTCTCCTTGTGCTCTCATGAACTGCCATCCACAGAGTATAGGGCACTTTACATTAGATGGTTCCAGTCAGTGATGCTAATGTTCATATATCAGCTTTTTGTAGGTTTTTCTTTCTTCATCTTCAGAGATAAAGCTCAAGATATTAGCCATTTCTGGCTGCTATTCTCTGCCAGATATGTCAGTGTAGTGCAGTGTGAGAGAGCCTAGGCTTTGCATCCAGATAGGCCTGGGTTTAGATACTAGCTCAGCTGTCTTCTAGGTATCTGGCTTGTCTGACTATAAAATAGGGATCGTAATATCCGCCTCCTTATGCGTGATGAGATTAAAAATATGTAATAGCCACCACATATTGAGCATTCAATATATATGTGTTCCTTGTCACCACCCTCTACACTAGAGGGTGTAGAAACACACTAGAAACATTGCACCATCCTGCTTCTGACCTCTTCCTTCCTGTCATCTGTGATCTAGGCATCTACATAACCAGGAAGGTTTGAATTATGTCTGAACCAAAAGTCAATGATTATAATAGAAATGTTTATTAGAATAAATAATTCTAAGTGTACACTATTAGCAGAATAAAGAACGTAAGTCTAAGGGCTGAGCAATTTTGACCTTTAAGTAGGTAATATTTGAGATGGTCCTTGAAAGGTGGATAGAATTTAGCCTGAAAGACACATAGGTAGAGAAACATTCTTTTTTTATAAGTTTGTTTTTGTTTTTGTTTTGGCTGCGTTGGGTCTTCATTGCTGCGCATGGGCTTTCTCTAGTTGCGGCGAGTGGGAGGCTACTCTTCATTTTGGTGCGTGGGCTTCTCATTGCAGTGGCTTCTCTTGTTGCGGAGCACGGGCTCTAGGCGCGTGGGCTCTAGAGCGCAGGCTCAGCAGTTGTGGCACATGGGCTTAGTTGCTGTGCAGCACATGGGATCTTCCCAGACCAGGGATCAAACCCACGTCCCCTGCATTGGCAGGTGGATTCTTAACCACTGCTCCACCAGGGAAGTCCCAAGAAGCATCCTTTACAGAGGAAATGGATGCCTGGCCTAAAGGATGAGCATTTGGAGAATAAGGAGTAGTTCCATTTGTTCCTTAGAGAGTGTATGTGGGGGAAGATAAAACTCAAGAAGGAATATGGGCCTGCTTCATCAAGGATTCTGAGTGCCAGGTAAAGGAGTTTAACTTAGTGGAAAATAAGGAGTTGTTACTATTTCCTAAGCAAAGGAGTTTTGCTTTAGGAGGATTTTTCTGGTGTTAGCATAAGGGATATAACAGAGTTGGGAGAAATAAAAGTGAACAGATCATTCAGGAAGTTATTAGAGTGGTTCAGGCAAAAAGTAACAGGGCCTAACCCTTACACATTGCTAGTAGGAGTGTAAATTTGTACAATCTCTATGAAAGGCAACTTGGCAATATCTATCAGTATTACAGATGCACAAATTTTCCTCAGCAATTCTACCTGCAAGAATTTATGCTCAGATATACTTGCAAAAGAGTGAACTGATGCACCCACAAGGTTATTCATAGTAGCATAAAAATCACAAGGACTCATTGGATAATTAGAGCAATCCATACAATAGAATTATAGTACATCTATACATTAAGAATGAGGAAGTCCCTTATGCACTCATTGAACAATTTCCAAGACTTAAGTTTAAAAAAATCAAGGCATAAAACTGTGTGTCAGTTTGCTTCCATTTGTGTTTTAAAAATAAAAAAAGAAGAGGAAGAATACATATGCATACTTGGTTTTGTATACATAGTATATTTCTGGAAGAACACACACACCAATGATGTTGGTGGCGTCTTGGTAAAAGAACTGAGTGACTGAAAGACAGGAAGGAGGAAGAAGAAGATTTTTTACTGTATACCTTGTTGTGCCTTTAGAATTTTATATGATGCAATATTACCTAGCCAAAATAAGTTTTAAAAGCAGTGAGGCCTAAAGTCAGAATGGTAGCTATACGGTTAGAGAGAGAACGTATCAGAAGTTGGTAGTGAGGGATAAACTTTTATAAAGGAAGAATGTAGACGTCCAAGAACAGAAATATGTGGAAAGTCTAGTACTAGTTTGTGCGCTTTAAGCAGAGAGAGAAGTTAAGAAGTCATGCATTGCAGCCTGAGCCTTTGGGAAATATAATTATCATCCCGTCTTTACAGATGAAGCATCTGAACATGTGGAAGTTTACTGCTTCACCCAAAGTAACAAGTGAGTGTCACAGTGGAGGTCTATGTAAAGCTTTAAATGGGAGCGATATTTAGAAAAGTATAGAAAATTCCCTTCATAGTTGGAAGGGACGAGAGAAACCTGCCCTCCTCCCCTCTGCCTAGTAATCCACCAAATAAGGCAAATTTCCTTATTTAGCAGGTACCATTCCCTAGACACTGGTGTTTAATGAAACCATTTCTAAAAACCCTTGCAGTTCTTTCAAAGCTCTGTCTGAGGCTTGCCTGATTGGAATGGTGATGGTGATGGTGATGGTGATGATGACGATGATATCCAGGCAAATATTTTTAGAATTTTCCTTTAAGTCACTATGAAAATGTTGACCTTAGTAGAAGATGGAATCTACACTTCAAATTTCATAACCTCATTAAATCTCCTTGTACCTGTTTATGTGTAGTTCTGGGTAGTTGCTGCTGTGTGAAAGGGTTGACAGTTTCAGAAAGGAAACATTTTAAAACTCCAGTTCTTCTTAAGCTGATTTACCTAATTCCTCAGATAATTCACTTTTAGAAAATGTAACTCATTACATTACAGTCTTACTTATAGATTTGTATCTATAAATAAGTTATTTTAAAGGACTTACAGCTTAAAGCGATAATAAGAAACTAGACCAAATGTGGGGTTCCTACTACAATTATTTTTAAATAGATACTTGGTTTAGTTACAATCTTTTATGACCGCATCACCTTTCAGAAACCTCTGTCATGGTATTGTTCTCACTACAGTTGAAAGAGGCCCTCCACCTGCTAGCAGCTTTGGCAGTAGGTGGCCTCTAGCTGTGCTGACTCATAAGGGTTTGGAATCCTTTCTATTTCTTCTCTTTACTCATCTCTTCAGAAATGCCCTTCTAGTTATCTTGCTTTTAATTAAGTTTCGTTAGGCACCTTAGCTGACTCTTCTATCTGGGTTGGTCTCCTTCAAAGCCCTGAAAGAACTACTTCACTTCTGCTGTCTTGTGCCAAACACTTTATTCTTAAAATGTCTTTTTTTAGTCAAAATAGTAAGCTGTGGCCTGTGTAGGCCCAGTCGTCAAGCAAGCCCTGGTATTTTTCCTCTCATTGAAGGTATAGAGACCTCAGTGACTCGGTTAATACCTGGTGAGTGTTTATTCTTTAGTATAGTTCTTTCTTGTCCTCTGAGTTCTCACTGTCTTCATAAATTTCTGTACAAAAGAGATGCTCGCAAAATCTGTCCACATTTTACAAATCACTTTATTAGAGGGCCTGCCTTAAAATAAATAATTAAAAAGAAAATTTTTAATGTTGTTGAATATTCAGAAACTTGACAACAATCAGTTCCTAGCTTTTAAAAACCTAGCTTTTCTCTACAAAATAAACATATGTCTTTGGCATGGTTATTTTTTGCCCCCAGGGTGAATTCAGCTTTATGCGCAAACACAGCTAATCGAAACCTCCTGACGGTGAAGCTGTTCTTTGTGATTACCTAAATGTAATTCATTCACATAGCCAAAATCAGATGTTCATGTGGGTCCGTTTACTTGAAGGATTCTTTTTTTTAAATTCTGTCAGGTTTTTTTCCGTTAAATTAAACACCTTAAGGGAGGTTTAATTTCATCTCCTCTCTACATCTTCATTATGCTGTGGAGGCAGTGCTTTAAAACTAAGAAACAAAGTGTTTTCCACTAGGAAAAAAAAAAATGGTTTTCATTGCAAAATTGAAAGATAACCTTTGTACTACCTTGCTGCTTAAATAAGGATTTCTCTTAATTAATCATTTTTAAATCTATCATAAGCTGTAACTATTCATTATCCTGTCACTTTGTAAGTCTAATAGAACAAGAACAGCTGTTGTCTAGTCTCTAAATAACCGCAACAGTCTTTCAGAGTAATGCAGAGACAATATCAGAACAACACACCCAAGGTACACAGCGCAAAATTCACTGAAAATTGGTGGTCTGAGAGCCGTAAGCACTCTTGTGCGTGTAAACATTTGTCCAGCAGCTGAAGTAATGGCAGTGCATTAAACCAATAGAATTACTTCCTCTGGTACCCAAAAGAAATGTTAAATCATTAGCTTGTAATAAAAGGGCTGAACTTGCAGTTCTGAATGTATAGCCAGAAAAATTAAGTGAGAGACATAAATGTTATAAGAAAGACAAATGTTCCAAGCTAAATTGCTTTAAATTACATTGACCTCATCACTGTACCTTTGAAACCTGTCCCTAATTGAGAGCAATTGATTTACCCCTCCAGCTCTCCTGTAAAGCCCATCAGATCCCAGATTCAAAATGTTAAGGGTCCCTTGCCAAATTATTCTGCAATTGAGCTTTCCTTTGAGATTCTTAAATGATGGCTAAGGCACAAGCCAGGTAGAAAAACGGCACTCAATGAATTTAAGTCTTAAAAATGAAAGTGACATTTTCTTTTTTACTTCCATTGGGCAAGGTGATAAAATTAATGAAAATGATTTTTAGCGTAAAACAGTTGCAACAGCACAAAAATATGGAAGATATAAGCAACAAAGTGAGCTGTGAGTGAGACCAACCACCGCGAAGAAAATTTCAAATGTCTCACCCACGTCCCAGATCAAATGATCAAGTTTCTGGAAATAAGGAGAATTTGTGAGGAAGACTTTTGGAGAGAGTTGTACTGTGCAGTGAGCATGATCCCCACCGCTTTCTACCCACAGGAGAGCAGAGGGTGAAGGATTGCCCTGCTGCTCCTCTCAGCTCTGGCGTGAGGGTCACCAGAACAGTCAGAGAGCTCCTGGTATGTGTTCCCAGAAGAGGGACATATTGGGCTGCTGTCTACCTCATGACTCATAAAACTAAAGCATGAGAGAGAGACTGGCTAAAATGGTCTTTGTCAAAAGAGGAGGGAGCCACATCGAAGAGTGTGCCTTCTTTTCCAAAGTCAGATCAAAGGCCCCTAAATCTCAGGGCCCAGCTGTAGAATTCTTAGTAGGAATGTTACCTGGGAGTCTTTTTAAAAGGGCTCCTGACAGGGAACTGAGGGAGGCACTAGCCTTGTAAAGGAAATTGCATTGCTGGAGGCCAGGAGGAATAGCTCCAAAGATCTCAAATGGCTTTACACATATGCCATCTTTTGGCACATTATCAATCACGTAAAAATCCCTGTCTCCCTCTCCCTCCTTCATCTCCATGTCCCAAACACTAAGGGATCAGAAGCGTCAGCTAGCAAGATGGAGAATAAAATCACCCACTGGAGAAGAATCAATCAGGCTCTCTTCCCAGCCTTGCTTGCAGATTCTCTCCTATACCAGGTCACAGCTTAGAGACAGGAGAAGATTTAATATTGCAACAAGTTTGGAGTTTTATTTTCTGGACCAGGAGATTTAAACTACTAAATCAAGACTGTGTTAGCAACCTAAAGCTGCATGAGAGCTCTCTGTTCACTGAAGAAACTAGGGAGGCCATGCTGCCTTTCCTAGCCTTCATCCAGGGATAAGGGGAAAACCGCTCACACTGAATAAACGTTAAAGGGACAGTGCAAAAAAGCGATGGGTTACTTCAATGATTATATCCCATGAATCTGAAGTGTTTAATGTATGAGTTACACAATGATTTTTAAGATTGCAGGTGTTATATTTGGAGTTGCTCCCCTTTGACAAGGCATTTTCAGTGGAATGGTGGGAACAAAAGCCAGATGACAAAGGACTAAAAAGTGAATGGAAATGAGGAGTAAAGACAGCACGTATACGCTGCTCCTTTGAAGACCTTGGCTGGGAAGGACAGTGTCTAGAAAAGAAAAAAAACTCGAGAGCCTAAGATGGAAGGGACTCAAGCATGTTTTCAGGCATTAGGGAAGGACTAGTAGAGAGGATTAAAAATAGAGGAAAATACAGGAATAAGTGATAGAATGAGATCTCTTGGGAGTTGAAAGTAGATGGGATAAAAAGCACTTGGAGATATATTAGTCTTGAAAACAAAATGGAACACTTCTGCCTGACACTGAAGGTGTCAGGAGGAACTTTTAGAAGACAAATATCTATGGAGAGGGGTAGGAAGTTGAAAGAGTTCCTGCCTCATGACCGTTACTCCTCATTAATCATGGGGACAAACTAGGGAGATTAGGGAGAGTGAAGACTGAGCAAAAGGCCTCAGAGAAGAATGAGAGTTTGAAATAGCTGCTGAAGGAAACTGAAGAGCAAGGAGATAAAGAATGAATAAAAAGAGTAGCCAGTAGTATGGAGGATTCCATTGAAATTGGGGACCGTGTGCTTACGTGACCTGAATAGCTCCTGTTGTATATTTTTTTCTCTAGCTGTGCTGAAAAGTTCATATGTGGGTGTGAAGAAATTGAATGGAAAATTAATCCAAAGTCTCAGACCTGCAGAGCATTGAAAGCAAAAAGAAGGTTGGGAATGTGAGGGTGATAGTGGGAGAGAAGTTCAAATTATTGACCCTAGAATCTTGCCTGGTGGAGGCAGTGATTGTCTGATCACTATCAGATGAACATTGACAGATGCAGAAAAAAATGAAGGGATTAAGAGACTAGAGGTATAGATAAGGTTGATGAGCTGCTGGAAGGAAGCTATAAATGAGAAATGATGTTCCTGCAAAACCATAGTAATATAACAACAAAAGCAATATTTATTAAGCAATTACTGTGTGTCAAGCAGTGCTTTAAATGTTTTATTACATTTAATCATCAGAACAACCGTGTGAGGTAGTTACTATTATTCTGCCCCCTTTTTTTCCTTTTAATTAAGTAAATTAAAGTACTGAGAGTTTAAATAACTTCTTAAGTCAGTATGTGGCAGAGCCCACTTTCTTAACCACCATGCAGGTCAAAGTTAAAGTCCTAAAGATATCGTTTATTTACAAAGGAAGGAAGTTTCACAGGAAACAGAAGGAAATGGGTGGTAAAAAAAAAATAAACGGAGACTGGGAGGCCAGAGTTCCGCGGAAAGGGTACAGAGCGACAGGGACAAAGTTGGAAGAGACAAGAATAAATCCTTGAGGAGGCTCACAATTTGAATGGTGCTAAAGGATTGCCAGAATGAATGGCACTGTAAAAACAATTGACCCTAGATTTCCCAACATTTTAAGCAAGATTATTGGTGCCAACTCAAGGCACATACTATATATCATAGGCAGCTCAGAGAATAAAGTTGAAAAAGACCCCATGCCAGCCCCCAAGGAACTTACAATCTAGACACAAATAAAACAAGCACTTTTTAAAAGCATAATACAAGTCAGAGTAAGAAAATGTCAGAAAGACTAAACTGTAATGCTCTGGGGCTCAAATTTTTTAAAGATTTCATTTGCCTAGAAAGATCTGAAAAGGTAGATGTGACCCTGTGGATACCTAGGACAGACAGAAGTAGAAAAGTGAGGCAGTGTATTCTAGAGAGAAGAAACTGCATAAACAAAGCATTGAGGTAGCTGAGTCTAGGGAACACGGGGGAGCAGTAAGCAAAGCAACTGACTGGTACCCGGAGCACAGATAAGATTGGAAAGGTAACCTGAGATCATGGTGTAATTTAGGATGACATCCTGAATTTTACTTAGTTCAGAAAGCAGTGAGGAACTATTAGATGGTTTGAAACTGGGAAATTATAGAATTGGCGGTTCAGGCCCAATGCCTCATTAGAAGAGTCTTCTCCTCAGAATTTTTAGCTTATTTTCCAGAAAGAAACAAACTCATGTAATGAAGTACCATTCTTGACAGTGATGAAACTCATATATTTTTCATGGTAATAAAACTTCCACAGTTTGATCACTACCCCATAAAAATAAACTGTTTTCCTTATTTTTCCCCTAAAGAAGTTAATTACACTATGCTTGTCCTCTTCCAGACAATATTTTAAATGCTATGAAATAAAGTAAAAATGAACATGAAAAGCAGCCTATTAAATAGAGAAGTTATAAGATAATATGTATCTGAGAGAGGTACGTGAGGAAACAGAGAAGAATTTTGCTTTGGTAAAAAAACAACAAATGGGCTTCCCTGGTGGTGTAGTGGTTGAGAGTCCTCCTGCCGATGCAGGGGACACGGGTTCGTGCCCCGGTCCGGGAAGATCCCACATGCTGCGGGAAGATCCCACATACTGCGGAGCGGCTGGGCCCGTGAGCCATGGCCGCTGAGCCTGCGCGTCCGGAGCCTGTGCTCCGCAACGGGAGAGGCCACAACAGTGAGAGGCCCACGTACCGCAAAAAAACAAACAAACAAACAAAAAAAAAAACACAGGATTGAAGGGGATTTAGGAACCAATTGCGCATGTCTATACGGACCAGTTCTCTTTTTGGCAATCTTCTACGTGTCTCCACACATACGTCAGCAGTGCAGAAGCCCTCCAAAGGCATAGCCAAGGGCACTTACCAAATTGTTCTTTGTGCAATGGTTAGCTCTAAGCCTAGACCATCAAAATATTCATAAACTTTACATGTTCTTTTTTTTTAAATGTATTCAAAAGGATCACTACAGAAAAGCTGATGGCTTTTGGTGAACAAAATCTTTTCTATGGGAATAAACAATGGGTTTGGCCAGTTTTCCTCAAATCATATTCCAGGGGCACCTGCATCTGGACAACTAAGGATGATCCTCTAAAATGCAGGTACCAGGCCACCCTCCAGATCTAGAAAATCAGAATCTCTGAGTGTAAGACCTGGTGATCTGAACTTTTATAAACTTCCTAGGTGATCTGTATATATGCTAAGGCTTTTGAACCTTTGGTCACCAGGAAGGATACCAAACAAAACAAAACTGGTTGGCTAAAGGATGGAGGTAGGAGGAAAAAGTTTTTTCACTGTAAACTCTTTTGTGTCTTTTGAATTCTAAATTTTTTCACAAAAAAGACTTAAAAAGAATGAGCATCATATTTATATTTGCACCCCTCCAGAACCAATCGGAGCATCTGGCAAATAGGATAAGAAAAATGTTTGTGGATTTTAACTAAGCAGCATGGTCATAAATGGCATAGTTTATAGTAAATATTATAAGTAACATACTTTTTTATACCCTAACTTCCTCTCCCCTCCCCCCTGACCTTCTCAAAACAAACAGAATAATTACTGCATTGTCAACTGCTTTTGCAACAGGACCCATGTTTCGCTCCTTATTCTTCTTGGTAGTGATTCATCCATCTCCAATACCTGGAACTTATCAGAGGCTGGAAAGTATAGATAAAGCTTCCCACATCTTTCTCTTAGCCATACTTTTACAACTGGTATCTGTTTCCTTTCTCATAAATGCCAGTATATAAGATATTTGGCATTTACCATTTGCCTTTTATAGAAAAAAATCATAGAGAAGTATCTTGTTATACAAATCTATGTTTATCAGGCTAGAATTTTTTTCAGCTGTTAATCGGATAAACTTTATGTCTTTGGCAGTTCCCAATGATTTGAGTTTTAAGGGGCTGATTAGTCTTTTGGGTAACAAGGAGAATTGCTTGCAGTTTGCTTACAGCAAAAAAAACTGTTATAGAAGTGCAATTGTAACTTCTTTTGACATTTTTCTTCTCATTGGATTCTGCATGTACAGTAAAGATAACTTATTTTGACACATTCAATCCTTTTTTAAAAAACAAAACAAAACCCCTTAGTTCTGAAACACTCTTAAAATTATAAAGGCATCTTCTTTAGCAAACGACTAATATCTACTTTCCCTGAAATGGCAACCTTTTCAAGCTGCTTCTTTGTTTCTTTCTATTCCATGCAGACATTGTTGTCAGGTGAGGAAGTGCCAAGCAGTAAGGTGACACCATAGTTGTCACACATCAGAACAGAAGAAGAAATACTATTTGGAAAGCAAGCTAATTTTTTACCAAAACCTTCTCTTTATATATCTGTTCCCACCTGTGCTGTTGCTTGTCGTGCATACCTTCCTAACAAAAATAATAAGAAAACTTGGAGAGGTGACATGTTCAGCAAAAGATAGGTACAATGTTCCCTGTGTACAGAGAATATTGTGATTCACCCCCCAATAAAAGTTTAAAAAGAAATTGAAGTGTTTTATGTCCTGAACAATTATATATTCCTTTTATGGCCTTGTATTTCTTTAGGAGCACAAAACAAATCCCAGGGCTTGAGTCCAAAGCCTAAGAGTGTCATGAGGTGACATGCATTATAAAACCATCACTTTGAAGCAGTCCTTTTGCTTATGGTACACTTTGTATTATGTTAAAGTTGATATACAAAAATAGAATTGAAAACCTAGGAAAGTTTCCCTGGTTGGAGGTTAAGTAACTTTTCTTTTACAGGATTAAGTTCAACACCTTATAAGTATTACCTTAATTCTTGCCAGTCAGGTTCAGTTTCAGCAAAAGCAATGTCATCAACCAGCTCATACGCACTTTGGGCCACTTCTGTTTTTACCAGAGAGAGAAGCATTTTTTACTTTCTACACTCATACAAGTAAAAAAGTGGCACTCTGCTTTAAATGTCACAGCATAAAATGCTTTCCAAGGTTGAAAAGTAAATTCAAAGGGATGTCAAATGTATTAGTATCAGAAAGTCAAACAATATCTCTAAGTTTTTCATTTTCTGTCCAATGCAGATATTAAAGTGAAATATAGACACAGATGTTTTTATAAATCTTTCAGAAAAATAAAGCGATAAATTTGAATTAGTGGCTAACTAGGTTAACATACATTTTTTTACATTGTATGAAAAAAATTTAATAGAAAGGCACTTGAAGTATCATTTTGCCATTGTTATTGGGCCATACTGAAAAATGTAGCATATAAAACAACTGATGAAAGACTGCTTCAAACGGTTATCAGGAAAGAACTCCAAATTTAAGTATGATTTTCTTAAATCGCTCAATAGACTACTGTTTTGATAAATTTTGGAGGAAACAAAGGAGGGGGTGAGAAAGGTCAAACAATTGAAGCTACTATAAAAAATAACCAGAAGGTTAGGTTTTAAAAGTCTCATTTTTCACAAATACCCCAAATGGTAAAAGTCTTACTTATCAATTCCATGACTGCATCAGTCTGCTGGTAGCTATTTAAAATCACCCTTAAAGTATTTTGTCTGTGAAAGTTCTAAGATTTAAAATATATTCAGGCAGAGTGAATAGAAACACAATTAGATATTCTTGATCACACTTGAAGCTTTTCATGTTAAAGTCTGTGATTTGTTCTATATAATATAGGATTTTACTGCTTCCTTTTATTCATAGTTGTAAGTAATTACATTTTTTCTGATTTTTTATATCAAAACTTTCTCTCATCTCCACCACTTAACCTCAATAAATTGTCTTAAATACTTCTCTCAGCCAGTCTCTTAATGAATGAACCTATTATATTGATTATTAAGATGATTATAATAACCATTATTACTATTCATTCATATGACATTATATATTTTAGGAGCATACTATTATCCCATGAATTACGTTTATGATCTCTTTATAGTAGCATAAACGCCACAGTGGTTTTCATTACCATTGTAAATCTCATGCAGAATGATTTCCATTTGTCAACACTAACCAACAAAAGCTATTTGCATTCACTTTAAGCAGTAGCTTTAAAAATGCCCATTCTACATTCCTGACCTATTTAATTAAACCTAAAGAATTCAAATTTATTTTATTATAAAAAGATCCCCATGTTTGCTATAATTTTTTTTCAATGTGTGGATTCAATCCAGGACACCTGCTTCCACCGGAATAGTTTATCTAGCCGAGCACTGAAAACTTTTCTTAAAGGAGGTATTTGATATTGGAAATAGTAGACTCAATAAATATGGAAAAGGGTTTCAGAGTCTCATTGATGGAAAATAGTTGATAGTTCTTTTAGTAAAAATTCATTCACTAGTCCTTTGTCATTATGACCTCTAATAAATACAAATCAGAGGATATTCAGTTAATGCTAATAATCACAATTCATTGATTATTTATATCCATTAATGCTACATACTATGTTACAAATCAGATTAAGTTGATTGAAATTACAAAATCCCAACCTCCTGCTGCCTCAAATTATGAATAGTTCACGTATCATGAAGCCACTATGTGTGAACATCTAGGATGTGTTATTCAGCATCAGTCGAATTGCACCAACGTGGGTCTGTGGCAGTTGGACTAATTTTTTGTTACGAAATACATTAAAACCTTAGGAAAAAAATGCTCACCAAGTCTTGCTAATAACACATCCTCCAGAGTGCATTAATATAATGAGAGTATTTGAGATATGTCCAAAATTCAAAAACATTTCATGAACTGAAACCCTGTGCAAAGACTTCTTAAGAAAAACTAGCATTGCTGTGATTGCACTGCCCCCTAGGGTTAAAATAACTTGTGTTTACACTGAAGTTCATTTGCCTTTTTCAGATCAGCATTTTCATGACCCATTTGTCTAACTATGGGAATGACCGACTGGGATTATATACATTTGTCAATCTAGCCAACTTCGTGCAGAGCTGGACCAACTTACGACTTCAGACTCTGCCTCCAGTGCAGCTGGCTCATAAATATTTTGAGCTCTTTCCTGATCAAAAAGACCCTCTCTGGCAGGTAAGATTGGGTCAATGACTGGTATTATTAATGAATCCCACAAACATATCTTGGAGTTTCATGAGGTAATCCAAATCTGAAAAGTGAAGACATCCTGGGGAAAAAATAACATACGTTTTGTACGTTAGTAGATTTGAGAAACTTCATAGTGGGCCATATTCTCTGTTCCTGTGCCCATTAGAAACTATGGAATTCTGAAAGCTCAGTGAGAGGTTCAGTGGATACAATGTTTTGAATCAGGATTGAGGGATCAATTTGCAGATTGCAATAGGCTGAAAGAGCAGAAGATGGTTTGGGCGTGTGTTAGACAGGTAGCCAGCTGGTCAGCCTTGAGCACATCACCTCTCATGACTAAATGACATTACAGGGGTAGGTGAGAAGAGTTCAGAACTGACACCTGCTTCTGAACCACGAGGTACACCAGCAGCTGCAGAACATAGTCAGCTTTCAAAAGTATTATTGGG
Source organism: Phocoena phocoena (assembly GCF_963924675.1). Lineage (NCBI taxonomy): Eukaryota > Metazoa > Chordata > Mammalia > Artiodactyla > Phocoenidae > Phocoena > Phocoena phocoena. The sequence goes on from NC_089223.1 coordinate 116,941,664, forward strand.
AATTACTTTGGACATGAGGAAAGTGTTTAGTGACAAAATCACTGAGCTTCTTAAGAGAAAATGTCACATAAACATGGCATATTCAAACTGTTCCAGGCATGACCCAGATTTCAAAGCTTACACTCTCGTGTGTCTAGAATTGCAAAAACATACTTTGAGCTTAGATTCCCCACACCATGATCTGGGGAAAGTAATAATCTTTAGCAAAGAACTACATAGTGCTTATTACATGTCTGACTGGGTTCTTTACATATGTTCATTCATTTAATCCTCACAACTACCCTTTGAGGTAGGTATAGTTATTATCGCCATTTTACAGATGAAGAAATTGGGGCACAGAAAGGCTGAGACACTTAAGCAAGGTCATACAGCTGCTATGTGACAGAGTGGGAAAGAATTCCAGGCCACTGCGCTCTGAATCAATGTTCTAAATGAGAGTTACTGACAGAGCTGATGGTATAATAATGATCTTCAGAAGCAGAATTCAGTAAATTTCACAGATTGAAGTTACAGTAAGCTCTGCACTTATATTCTATTCATTTAGCTCTGAACTTGAGCTAATTGCCTCCTGGGCACAAACAGATAACCCCAAGAAGAAACGAAACTACACATTTTAGTAGGTTAAAGTTGGTGGTTATAAAATTATCACTGCATATTATTTTGCAGTTAAGATTTTAAAACACCCATCTTTTTATGTTAACCACTACAGAACATCACCAGGTGTTAGCCACTGGAAAGACATGAAACTTTCCTGCTAATTTAACACCTTATTTTTATTTTTATTTTTTCTTTGCGGTATGCGGGCCTCTCACTGTTGTGGCCTCTCCCGTTGCGGAGCACAGGCTCCGGACGCGCAGGCTCAGCGGCCATGGCTCACGGGCCCAGCCGCTCCGCGGCATGTGGGATCTTCCCGGACCGGGGCACGAACCCGTGTCCCCTGCATTGGCAGGCGGACTTTCAACCACTGCGCCACCAGGGAAGCCCAACACCTTATTTTTAAACTGAAATCATTATTATTTCAGGTGAAACCACTTTTTTTCTAGACCAACAGCCAAAATGAATACCCTTACTTTAATCTTAAAATCTGTTGCTTATGCTAAAGGAGCAGGTTTATTTAACTGCATGTATCTATAGTGTTAATTGAACAGAAATAGAATGTTGTCCTGTTTGCCTATTCCTGAATAATATTAAAAGGTGCTGTTAATTCTTTACATAATATGCACTTAGAGGTTAAAATTAAGGATGTTCTAAATACATCTTGCACAGTGGGTTTGGTTTAACTACTATAGACCAAAAGCAGATTCCCTAAGGTAGTAATTCACCCTCATTTTACCCTTTCACTGAAATTTAGTGCTTTTTAGTATCACAGTCTGTAAAGTTATAGTTTTAGACATACATACTGACCTTTGAAGGCAGCTGAAAGGAATCTACTGTCTCTTTAAATATTATTACAGCCAGATCCATCTCCCTTTAAAGCATAGCAGGAAAGCTCAAAGTTACTTAGAATAAAAGTCTGACACCTTAAATTTCAGTTACTTATTGAATGCTGAGAGTGTATCTTCTTTTAGGTTAGCGCAAGCACAGTCTCTGCCCAACAAGCTCATTATTTTAAAACTTAAACCACACACCCACAATTAAGACACAGAACTACCAATAGCAGAAAAAATATTAAACCTGCAGTGCTATGAAGCTGTTTTCCCATAATGGAAATGTCTCCCCTCCCTCACCTCCTCAGTAGACACTCAACTTCAGTATGGAAAGGAGTTCTTTGAAATCTTCCATGATGCCACTTCAAGACCTTCAATAAAATAAGAAGACAGGGCTTCCCTGGTGGCACAGTGGTTGAGAGTCCGCCTACCGATGCAGGGGACACGGGTTCGTGCCCCGGTCCGGAAAGATCCCACATGCCGCGGAGCGGCTGGGCCCATGAGCCATGGCCGCTGAGCCTGCGCATCCGGAGCCTGTGCTCCGCAACGGGAGAGGCCACAACAGCGAGAGACCAGCGTACCACAAAAAAAAAAAAAAAGAGACACATAGCCGTGTTTCCTGGGGTATCTTTTCAAGGACAGAAGTTGAAAAACTCTAGCACACAAGGGGCACCCACAAAAATACATCTCTATTTTCTTCTCCTGTTTAGAATCCTTGTGATGACAAACGCCACAGAGACATTTGGTCTAAAGAAAAAACCTGTGATCGCTTACCAAAATTCTTGGTAATAGGACCCCAGAAAACTGGTGAGAAATTTTTATGTTATAATTAACCAAACTGTAAAAATCCTGATGAGAAGACAGTGAATTCATGTCACAGTGACTTCTCAAACTGCCTAGAAATATTGATGAATGAATAACATTTTATTCTCCGACATAATCTTTGTTTAGCTCAATTATGTGTTTTTTAAAGTAAAAAGGATGAAAATAGATGTCACACAGTTTGAATATCCAGCAGTCAATTTGGTGGCAAAAGTTATGTTTTTTCCAAAGACCTTAATTGAAAAGTGGTGTTATTAACATTTCTAAAATCAAAACTAATCACGTGTTTGGAGAGTGACTGACAGGATTTCATCAAAAGTCAAGATGGACACATGTAAGTACCTATAACTCTTCCGGAAATTTAGCCTCTTCCTGCCATCTTCCTGATATAGTTTATTTCTAGGCTATTTCTTGCAGAAATGACTATTTTCTAAAAGTCTATAAAAGATGTTTGACAAGCAGAATTCCTAGACATAAACAAAACTTTGTGCTAAGAAAGATATTTATTCATACCCAGGAGAAATCTTTGGCACCTTTTCTTAAATTGGTGTGCAATTGTTTCCCTTAAACTTCTTGTCTCTGTAAGAATCAGTATTAAAATGAAGCCCAGTGGAAGCTTTAAAATGCCAGACATTCAAGCTGTATCCTGCATGATAAATTATTTGGGGCTTTTCATTTCTAGCTTCACTGAAAACAGCCATTTCAACCCTTCCTAAGGGGAATACATTCCCTTTCCTCATTTCTCTGGAAATAACTGGGTAGAATTCTACGTAATGCACACAGTAAGTTTAGCCTATTCGTTTTCTCAGTCCCATTTACAAATATCAATCTGAAAACAATAATAAATATGACAAATAGTTCTCTTATCCTTATTTATTTCACTTGTCCTTACCTATTTAAAGTCAAGAAGCAACTAGAAACACATTTAAAGTCTCTTTAGCAAACTCCCACTGTCATCACATAGCTTTGTCATTAACAATCGCATCTCTCTGAAGCTTGGCAGATCAAGTTTGCCTCAGAAAGCCCTGCAGGATATGCTTCTTGTGTTGTGCTAGATATGCAGACATTTTAATATCATAGATGACATAATTACTTGTCATCTTCAACTCATCTGGGTTTCCAAATGTTTATGTTACAATTTGTAGATGACATTTACCTTTGGAAGGGGATTTTTATCTTCTTTTTATAGAAATTGAATTTTTTTCCCAGTTTTATAGAGGTATAATTTACACAGTAAAATTCACCCATTTTAAATGCACAGTTTGATGAATTTTAGAAATTGTACACAGTGGTATAACCACTACAACATTAAAGATTTAGAACACTTCTGTCTCCCTAAAAAGTTTCTCCATGTCTTTTTCTTCTGAGTCCTTGTGGGATTTTTTCTTTTTTTATTCAAACAGAGAGTCACAAAAATTATAATCATCCTCATCAGTTCACTCAGTCCCATGTAATTAATTTTTTTCATCTTGACCTTTTGTTAGCACTTTTATGAATTCATCAGTTTTCCATTAGAGTTCTGAAAGTGCTTATTCATTCAGGTCAGCAGTATAGTCAGTTACCAGAAACCTGTACTTGTCAGAGTCTTTTCCATGATCTCCATGTCTTTTTCTCCCCCATCCTCAGCCACAGCCGCTTTCCGCCACTATAGTTTTGCCTTTTCTAGAATTTCACATAAATGGAATCATAAAATATGTAATCTTTTGTGTTGGACTTCTTTCACTTAGCATATTGCTTTTGAAATTCATCCATATTGTTGTATATATTGATATTTTATGAGATTATTTTTTAAATGGACAAACATATCTTCTTATATCAGTTCCATAAAAATTAATTGGCTTCATTTTTATCTTTAGTTTTGCCAAAAGTATTTTTCTGAATAATTTTGCACGAATGTATAGTCATCTGGATATTCAAATATTTTTAGTGTTGAAACTAACAAAAATATAAAAACTGAAGCTTTTTTTGAACATGTGTGTCTATGATTATGCAGTTGAGATACACACACACATACACACACACACACACACAGGATAGTTTATTCAGACCCAAGAATATGAGTAGATAAAGACAGAATTCAAACACCACAACTTAACAATTTTTTGACCACTGATAAAATTACAGTATGCCTTTTACTGACTATGCAAATGATTAGATCTTATTCATTTTTTGTTTGTCTTATTAATGCTCATCATGCTATTAAAAGCAAATAACATGGTTTAATACAATTCTTAAAAATAAAATTCAGAAAAGAATGTTATCAGTTGATCTGCGAATGGAATTAATCTATTTTCTTTTTTTCATGTAATAGCTATTCTTTCTGTCTTTACAAATACTATATTCTTTTCAATTTTTAAAAAATGCATTACTGAACTCTATCTCAATAAAATTATTTTTTAAAATACCTTACTAACATTTAGATATGGAGCTATTTAGGTACTTTCATGTAGATTATCTCACTTGACCCTCATAGAGTCCTGACAGCTAAGTATTTTCTTCCCCACTACACAGATAAGAAAACTAAGACTCAGGTTAGATATTTTTGTTCAAGTTCACACAGCTGGTAAGTGCTGGAAATAAAACTCTTGATCCTAGAAGTTATCGGACTCTAAAGATCATGCTCTAGGACTTCCCTGGTGGCCCAGTGGTTAAGAATCTGCCTGCCAATGCAGGGGACACGGGTTCAATCCCTGGTCTGGGAAGATCCCACATGCCACAAAGCAACTAAGCCTGTGCTCCACAACTACTGAGCCTGCGCTCTAGAGCCCACGTGCCACAACTACTGAAGTCTACGTGCCACAACTACTGAAGCCCACGCGCCTAGAGCCCATGCTCTGCAACGAGAGAAGCCACCGTGATGAGAAGCCCACGCACCGCAACGAAGAGTAGCCCCCGCTCACAGCAACTAAAGAAAGCCTGAGCACAGCAACGAAGACCCAACGCATACAAAAATTTTTAAATAAATAAATTTATTAAATAAATAAATAAAGATCATGCTCTAGAAAGCTTTACTATGGATTTCAAGTAATGGAACATTTTTTTTCCCAATAAGTTTTAGATTTTGTCCCATATTTCTTCTAAGTCAGTGATTCTCAAAGTGTGCTAAATCAGAAACTGGGATAGAGCCCAGCTCTCTGTTTTTTAATAGCCTCCAGGTGAATATGATGCATGCTAAAGTTTGAGAAGCACTGTTTTAAGTCAAGTTTGTGAAGAACATTTTTACCTTGTGTATCGTAGGTTATCTGTGATTGTAGATAAAATATTCATTGTTTGGCTCAGATATAATCTAGGAACACTGCCTCTTCCAATTTATTGTCTTAGAGAATATTGCTGTTGACAGTTATTTTAACAAATCTATATGAGTACCTGTGATGTGCCATTCTCTTCCCAAAACTGCAAATTTTGTCGTGTCACTAACAAAGGGCACCAATTTTTTTTCAAATTTAGCCATTTAAACAATTTTGGCACTAATTTTTATAGGTATGTAAGTGCATTCAAACTTAAACTGGTTAAAAGTTTAAATTCTGTCTGAAATTAATAAACTTTCATAGGCCTCGGGAAGAACTTTATAGGGAAACCCAAGTATTAATTTGATAATGTAACATCTCATATTAAATAATGATAGCTTTCATTTATATGGTACTTTATTAATATCAAAATATCTTCAGATACAATATGTCTTTTTGTCCTCAGAGAAAGCCTAGGAAATAATCAAGGCAGGAGATTTTCCACTAATAAGTCAAGACAAAGAAGCTAAAAGCCAAAGACACAGACCAAGTCAGTGACTGAACTGAGGTCAAAAGCCAGGTCTCCCAGTTCCTGCAACAGGCCTTTTCTCACATCACACTGTCCTCATTTTTTAGAATTTGCTTCTTTTAAGATGCTGATTATCTATTCAGTTTAATTCAAGGAGTATCTATATGTATCTGTTTGGATCATTGAAACACTTAGTTTATTAATGACTTTGAAATGCTAATAGTAGGAAACTGTGTTTTTGTTTAATTAATCTCTGAACCTCTGTTATCTTTTCAGGAACCACTGCTTTGTATTTGTTCCTGGTTATGCATCCTTCCATCCTTAGTAACTCCCCCAGCCCAAAAACCTTTGAGGAGGTACAGTTCTTTAATAGAAATAACTACCACAGGGGGATTGATTGGTAAGATGGGTTATTAGTATAAATCTAAAAGTATATGTACTGTGCACAGTATAAGATTAGTGCTTATAATTATAAACATTTAAGCTTGTAGCCACAAATAAAAGTCATCCTCCGTGCCTTAGAAACTGATTGAATAGAAGGAGCATGTAAATTATTCGTAACAAACTTTTTCTCAGGTTATGAAGGGACTTGTCGCCTCAAGAGACTTACATGTAATTTTAATTAGCATTAATTATCTTTGACGGTAATTACAGATAAAAAGTCAGAGAAATACCTAATACACAGGAATTTCATTTCTCTCTACTCTTAGGAAAACACTTTCATAACTTTCTGTTCTTATGCACTTTGCATTTAAGTGATGCTACAGTTCACATATATAATTTTCAATTTTTACTTTGGTACAAAAGGTAAATAAATAAATAGAACTAGAAATGTGTATGCATTTTATGAGTAATGAAAGCTATAAAAAAGCTATCAACGATATACAAAATTTAATTTTTGGCCTTTGAAATTAGAACCGTATAAATCATCTAAGTAAAAGAGTTAAATTAAAATTAAAAGTTAAAATGTCAATATACACAGAATATGTGATGTAGCAGGAATAAATATTGCAAACAGACATGTTAATCATAAAATATATCTAGAAGTCTTTCTTTTAAGACATAAATTCTGGGCAGAAAGTACTATAAAAGAGTAAATTCTGATAATAACTCTAGATCATGAACATAAACATTTTGCATGTAGTTTAGCAGAAAGGTGTATATTAACTTCTGTTGTCAAATCACATAATCTCTGTTTTATATGTATCAACCCCCTCAAGTTTTGCTTGTGAGCCATCCAAACGGAAAGCTGAAGAAATGGACTGAGTATAAGTTGAGCACCTACTAGGATTTAGATACATTCTAATTGTTATATATTTCCCTGTGAATTCTTCAGTATAGTGCTTGATATTAATTGCAGTAGTGTTAAATAACAGCTGTGAGAATCAAGAAACCCATCAACTACTTCAGCCACTATTTTTCCACTGACTCAAATATCGATATACATGCTTGTATACAGTAGAATAAAATGATGTTCACATCAGGACTAAAGGGGGTGATTAAAAACTGCTTTGGAAGTGGAGAGGAATTCAATAATACTTGGATTCCCTGGGACTTAAGAATATCTGTGAGAATATTCAATTTAAAAAAAAAAGCTGTTCATAGACAGTAATGTGTACAGGCACTATAACAGAAACGAAAAGTCCCTTAAGTAGTCTACAAAGAGATGGCATAAATAAGTAGAAAACTAAAGACAATTAAAGATTTTAATTATAACTCACTAAAATACCCCAACTGTAAACACTTTTGATTGACAATTGTGTGTTTATAAAAGGCAGTTAACACAAAGAGCAAATAATGGTAACTGCAAATGTCAATCTATTAGCAGTAACTAGAGCTTTGCTCTCAAAGACATCAATGTATTCAGTCTTCAGACTGGCCTTACCTCTCCCTGAAGCATCAGCACCTCAGCAGTCCCTTTAGGACCACAGAGCCACAAGGTTGAAGATTATGTGTCTGAGCATGCCAAGGTCACTTACAGAAGCTCAGGCACAGTTAGTTAATCTGGATACATAGATCTGCTCTTCTTGGAGAACTGGGCAAAACCAGGGCTGCCCTAACAGGCAGCCTAAACACAGGCTTAGGGCACAAGCAAAGCGGGGCAAATGAAAATGAGAAAACTCCATCTTTGATTAAATAGCCAAGATTTGTGATCAGAATCTCTAAGAAAAAATGTTTGATTTATGCATACAGTTAAGTTTTATGTTTCATAGTTTGGTGTTATTTTTTATAATTACCTGGGGATGCAGTGGATGGTTGGAGTGGCACATGGAGAGCCATAAAATCCTGTTAACACTTGGAGCCTCTAAACATCTTAATTTGGCTTTGAGTAAAATCACTCAAAAATACAGGGTCAACCCAAGAAACAAATAAATGTGGAGTGCTGCAAAAAATCATGTCTTTCAGTTAAAAACAATTGCTGAGCTGTTATGGGAGTAGCAAAGCTTAAATGAGGCCAGCATTCGCTTTTAACCCACATATTGCTAAACCACTCTAGTTTGCTCACCAATTCTTTGAATAACCTGAATTCATATTTACAAACGTGGATGTATTTCCACCCTGGAAATAGGAAGCTGAATTCTTTATTTTCTTATGAATTCATCAAACATTTTTCAAGTGCTTATTACTACCAGGCACTATATTAGAAAAAACATGGGCATAGAGGCAAACAAGAACTGGCCCCTGCTTTCTCTGTGAGCCTCTGGAGCCTTGTGGGTCCAAGATCCAGAACTGCTGGAGGAAGTTTTCAAGGCCCAAAGTGTTGTAGGTATGGAGGACTACTGGGAAGGTGGGACAGTTTTTAGAAACTAAAAGTTATCCTGCCCTTCTTTTGTGATTCTTGGACCCTTGCTGAGAATAAGCAAGCTTGAGACAAGCTTGGACCAAATAAGATACCACTAGACACGTGATATAACCTTAGCACCCCTGAAACAAGTGTGGACATCTAAATTAAAAAGTATCCTGAAATATGGCACTTTCTATAAATAGAGTGTACACCAGAACAGTTAACAGATCAAACTTTCCAGAAATGTTTATATCTGTCTTTACCCCTAAAAGAAAGGGATGCCAGAATGATATATCAACAACAAGGCAATTTCCAGAAAACATAAAAGGATTTCTTTACTGCCCTGAGTTTCAAAACATCACTTTGTTGCACCAGCCAAACTTTGTAATATGGTAACAACTGGAATCCTACTAGAAGCTTTATTGTGTGACTGAAAACAACACACTGCAAAAAGAAGTCATCACATAAATGTTAATGATTCTCTTGTTCAGTAATTACTGAACTACCTTGTCTTGGTAACCCAAAGTCATAGTGGCTTATGAATTGAAGAGGGTGTGGGTGGAGTGTGAGGCTATTATTATAAAATGTAAGAAACCCTAGAAGTTAAATTTGCATGTTCTTTCTAAAAAGGCCCCTTTTCCTTTAAAGATGTTCCTTAGTGCTTCAGAAATACCTGCTATCATACGCTGAATTCAGTTATATTTGACATTTTGTACAAATGGAATATTATACAAAACCCATTATGTCCTACCTTTCTGTGCTTGAGGCTACAGGTATTCCTGTGCACATTCTGCTGGTGACTTGAATTCTCACCACACTTAAGGATACAGGACCTGACCTTGGAAAATTTGATAGTATTTTATATCTGAAAATATATACATACTTTTTAAACTTCTATAATTTTTCTAAAGAATATAAATGGCTCTATATGGGAAAAAAATTAAGGAAATGGGCAGTGTTTATATCGGATCTGTTCTGCCCTTTGATACTTTATACTTGAATATAATAGTAGCACAATACATTAGTGGGAATGAAATTATTTTTTCTTGTGACGAAGTAAAAACTGTTTTGTCTAAGATTTTTCAAAATGCCTTTGAACTGAACACATCATTTGTTTCGATCAAATTTTCTTCTTGGTTGAGCACTCACATTTTTCTCTGTAAAATATTTCTGCATTTAGATACAATTTATACAGTTAGGTTGATTATTATTGCCATTTGATCACTCTGTGTGTACATTTTTGTTATCTCCCATACCTTTTTTCTTGATATTAAGTAGAACAAAAAGAAAATGTATTTAGAAAAGCATTTTCAAAATACATTATTAGTGTTCTATATATTTTTTTCCTTGCCAACAAGCTTGTGGGACAAATGCCTTAAAGAAAAAGGCTTTTTGTTTAAGAAGCAAATGAATTTTGTTTGTAGGACATTTTTAACATCTTCAGTCACCAGGGTATGAGTATAAACCAGTCTTATTTTGAGAAATATTTCTTTTCTAGGTATATGGATTTCTTCCCAGTCCCATCTAATGTTACCACTGACTTTCTGTTTGAGAAGAGTGCCAATTACTTCCACTCAGAGGAAGCGCCTAAAAGGGCAGCTTCTCTGGTCCCCAAAGCCAAAATCATCACCATTCTCATTGACCCATCAGACCGGGCATATTCCTGGTACCAGGTAAGGAAAATACAGACAGAATCCAGCAAGTAGAAGAGGAGTATGGAGAAGGGAGGGTGGTTTTCAGCAATAGCCACCACCTCGGGTTTTAACAGAAGAGACTTGCTAGCTTTATATTTCAGGAAGGTAAATAAATTTTTCTTTGTTTCCATGGAGAAACGTTCCCCTTAAGTTTTTCTTAATTTTGCATCCATTTAATTCATGTATTTAATAAAATGTATTAATACAATGAAGAAATTAAAATAGAGCAAATAAAATAGTATATACTTGTATGTATTCAGCTTCTATAAATCTGCATTTTAAAAGTAAAGTGTTACAACTTAAAATCATTATTTTTCATCTAATATGTGTATAATGCTGCTATTATTATCTCAATTTTACAGATAAGGAATATAACTGATTCCCCAAAGCAAAAAATCACAGGTCTTTTTTTTTTTTTTTTTTCTGTAAAGGGCCAGAGAGTAGATATTTCAGGCTTTGCAGGCCATATGGTTACAACTCTGCCATTGTATTGCAAAAGCAGCCATAGACAATATGGAATTTAATGAGCCTAGCTGTGTTCCAATAAAACTTTATTTACAAAATCAAGCAAACTTTAGCCGTAGATTGATGACCCTGACTCTAAAAGAGCTTAAATAACTGCTGTACTGAAGAAATAACTTAGTAGCAAAACTAAATATAAGAATGAATTCTTGGGCTTCCCTGGTGGTGCAGTGGTTGAGAGTCCGCCTGCCGATGCAGGGGACATGGGTTCGAGCCCGGGTCCGGGAAGATCCCACATGCCGCGGAGCGTCTGGGCTCGTGAGCCATGGCTGCTGAGCCTGTGCGTCGGGAGCCTGTGCTCCGCAACGGGAGTGGCCACAACAGTGAGAGGCCCGCGTCTACCGCAAAAAAAAAAAAAAAAAAAAAAAAAAAAAAAGAATTAATTCTTCATTCTTGAAAGCCCAGCCAGTGTTCCCTGTTCTAAGCCTCTTTCTCATACACTCCAGGGTTGCCATTATGCTTCTGCTGTTGGTTAGAACCTAGCACAGAAACAATCACTTTGAAATAATTTAACAGACTCTAATAATAAAACTTACACATCAAATACATGTTTACTTTAATAAATATTAAAAATAATAGGAAAAAAACCTGCCCCAGTGATATTTTATTAATCATCAAGTGGAAAAAGTTCAATAAAAAGCAGTCAAAATTAAATATAAGAGCATAACAAAATTAATAGAGTCAGTGTGTTTAGTCTCTAGTATCCTTAGTTATCATTCCTCGGTTTTGTAATTTAAAAAAACACTTTCCTAATGTTCATGTGTTCATCCATTCATTAAATTATTTTAATGACTACTATGTACAAAGTACTGTTCTAAGTATGTTCTACAGGTAAATTAACAAATCTGGACGCTACACTTGAGATCGCTTTCACTCTAATTGGAGAAATATGTGTAAATAACCAGTGTATAAATCAGAAAGTGTTAAGTGACAGGTAGACTCCTACAGAGTGATAAAGCCCATCTGATAAAGACGACCAGGAACAACAAGTTAGGTATATTAATTGGCTGCAGCAGAGGAGCCTGAACACTGGAAGATCTATCTGGGCACTTCCCTAAAGAAGGGAAGGACTTGTAAGGGGAGAAATTTAGGTAAAATTAACATGAAGTGTTTGATAGATGCAGGCAGGGCTGTGTGTAAGCTGGTTATCAGTAGGTCAGGGCTGAAAAGCAGACTAACGGTCCAATTTCCTTGGAAACTATAAAGTTAAGATAAATGTGGAATGTTACATCCAAAAATCACTTACCTGAAACTCTGCACCTGGGTTGGAAATAAGGCTTCTTTGTGTTAAAGTGACCCACATAGCTCTGATCCTCCAGGCAAGACTGGGATGTTCCATTCTCACTGACCTCAAACATCTAAATTCCTGACAATCTATGATATTAGAGAATAAAGTTTCTCAGCATGGGGTCTTTTTGAACAAAAGCAGTTTTTCCATGTTCACAAAAGGAAGCACAGATTGTCAGGAAAGGTTTCATGGCTAGGACAGACTGGGGGAAGGTCATGGGATCTTAGGCATATAGGGAATGAGACTTCCTGGAGAGCTGGAATCCACAACTCCACACCAACGTCATGCCCAACTCCTACAGCAATCTTTTAAATCAAAAATACAGCAAATTGCAAACTGACTTGATATTGCGCCTTTTGCCTTTTCCACTAGGTATCTAGAGAAAAAAGAAATAAGCCTTAATTGACTCAACAAGAAAGAAGAAAATTGGAGCTTGGCAACCACTTAGCCCCTGAAAAATTGAGAATTTGCTGAAAAAGGAGGTTTCAAGGCTGCAAGCTAACAAAACGTCCTAAATATTACAAATAAATCACTCCACAGTGGCAAAATGCAGGCCTTAACGAAGTCTAGTGGAGTTTGTAGTATAGTAATTTGAATCTCAATTGCAGCAAATTTGCTATTCAACTAGATGTGGTAAACATCCACAAACCCACCACTAAGCCTGAATATTTTTTGGTCAATTTAGGGGAAAGGTGATTTCCTCAAACCCCTGGGCGTGAGCCTGAGCCATTATGAAATGCTTTCCTATCTGGATTGCTGCTTTCTGCATTTTCTGTACAATAAGCGATTCTGATTCATCGCGAAGGTTACCATTAGGTAAAATAATCTTGGCTTTGAGATGCTAGGTAGTATATTATAAAAGCTGTGGGTTTCAGGTAATGCACGTCAGAGTTTTCAGTAGTTTCTCCATTTAAATAGCCGATAGGGCTTTTCTAATCTAAAACTGCATTTCTAGATGGAGCAAAACTACGTGGCAGAACTAGTAGAGTGCTTTGTGCATTATGGATATTCACTGGACATGATAAACGGTTTCTTATGGGCTGAAAAGGGGGCATTAAGGCAACTTTCAAAAGTTTACTTTCAGAATAATATGTATACACTAAGGAAACGACTCAGAAAAATTGGTTAAGGAATCCTATCAAGAAGAATGCCACCTCTACCAATTAATTCTCAAATATATACTCTCATCAATGTCATAACTTTTAATCCTGACGCTCCAGGCAAACATTTTCATCCTTTATTAATTGCAAAACAAATAACTCTCCAGCAGTGAGGCACTCCTTCCTTTAGCTTTGAGACTTGTCACAGAGATTGGTTTTTAATTATTTATGCCTATGATTCAAGTCGGTTTAATTATCCACCTTTTCATCATAGCATCAGCGATCACATGAAGACCCCGCAGCTCTGAAGTTTAGCTTCTACGAAGTGATCTCAGCCGGGCCCCGTGCATCCCCTGAGCTTAGAGCCTTGCAGAAGAGATGTTTGGTCCCAGGGTGGTATGCCAGCCACATCGAGAGATGGCTTATTTATTTCCCTCCCTTTCAGGTATTGAGCAATAAGAATCTACATCATGTTACAATCTCATTAAGTTTACAGCTCTGGTTTGGTTTTCTTTTGCTGGTTCCTCTAGGCTAGTGACTTTGCCTCTAGGCTAGAGGAAATTTTTACTCATTAAAACATTACTAGCCTTTACTCTTTAGTTGTAAATCAGACTCTGGCAAACAGTAATAGGCAGAGGTAGAAAAACTATCTACTCTTCTTTCTAGAAGTATTTCAGGATAATTCTCCCTGCCCTGTTTTCTAGCGCATACCCTTCCTGATTATAAAGAGCATCAGAAGTTTGATACTCCTGATTCTTATTCTGAGAATAAAGCTTGAGAACCTCTTAACCAAACAAGGCAAATACTGTCTTGCTTAATTAAGTGCCGTTATTTCCCTTTGAACCACCTTGCTGCATTTTTCACAAGTCCTGTGTTTTCCTTGGCTTCCTTGCTTCTCTCTTTGGCCCACCATTAGCCTAGATTACAAAATCAGCCCCTACCGGATTGCATAAAGCAGTCCCGTCACATCAGACACAGTATATGCCTGTGGGTCTAGAAACATGCTAGCCATAATGATACCATATATGCAACCATATATGGCTATTTAAATTTTTATTAAAATTATATAAAATTAAAAATTAAGTTTCTCAATCACATTAGCCACATTTCAAATGTTCAATAGCCACCAGTTAGATACTGCAGCCGTTGAACGTGTCTATCCACAGAGAAAGTTCTAATGAACGATGCTGGTAGAGACTAAATAGAAATATTGGAGAAGAGGTGTGAGCAAGAGCTGCTTTCCAGGCTTTATGGCCCTTCTTCATGGTCTCCTGTCATTTTATCTTGCTGGGACCACCCCCTTCCCTCACCAGAGTAACAAGCAAATTCTTGCCTGTAGTCTGTAGAGGAACTTCTGTTTCCTTTCAGGCTTTCTGGGGGTCTTACCTGTTTCTCCAAATGGATTATCAAAATATTTCTTAAAACCTTACAGTGCTACTCCTTTGACTGGAATCATGGAGAATGGCCATGTCCTCTGTCTCACTGTACCTGGTCTGGTCACTTTTCTTCCTTCCTGCAATGCTCCTTCCCACCTTGAATCACGGAATCATTGTTTTATCTGTTTTTAAACTTGGTTTCCATTTGTGATTGTGTAGCCACATTTCTTAAGCTCTCTTTTTACCCTCAAATGGCTTTTTTGTTTTCATAGTGTTTGCAGGACTTCTCGGACTACAAAACGTGAGCACATTTAATTAGTGTGATTTATTTTTTGTTCCAGGTCATTAATGAGGATGGCCTGGTTAAGTCTTAACAGCAACGCACACAAGTCCCCTCAGTCTCTCACTGAATAAATTCAGAGTGCAGAATTTTTTAATTATGCAGTTACATGTCTTTTTTCAATGTGCATTTTTTTTATTTCCTTGTTAATTTAGTTGCTAATTATTGATGGGCAACAGCTAAGAACTGATCCTGCTACAGTGATGGATGAAGTACAGAAGTTTCTAGGAGTCTCTCCTCATTATAATTACTCAGAAGCTTTAACGTAAGTTTATATTCTAATTAATTTATTGAAGTTTCAGCAGAGAACTGATTTTAAAGAAATTGTACCTTGGTGATACAGCTGTCAAGTTAGCTGCTCCTTACACACTGATTATTTTCCAGTTGATATTAACCACTTGAGAAAGAACATTTCAACAGTTTGGCAAAGAAATGTCCAAAATCCTCTACTGATTTCTAACTAGGAAGGATTTCCCCTGGAAGGAAAAGAGAGGAACAAAACAGTTGCAAATCTTAAAAGCAACAACTAACCTTAAAAGAGGCTACTTTAAGTTGGTAAGCACTGAGCCTATTTAACAAACAATACTGAGACCTCTTGGAAGTATTAAAAAGACTTCTTGAACTAGGTGATTTATGAACTCCTCTCTCTTCTGTGTAATTTTCAAAACCCAATGTCATACAGCAAGAAATAGCCCAATAGGCGACTGAATAGGCAGAGAGAAAGGTGCTATTATTACTTCTACACTTAATTCCATTTTTTGCTGGTCTTTACCCACTGTATGACTGACCCTGCCCCCTCTTCTTCAGAGGCCTCAGCAGTTACAGCTCTGGTTTGGTTTTCTTTTGCTGGTTCCCACTGATTTTCTTAGATAGTCAACTCCTTCAGGGTGGGGGCCAGGGTGAGGCAAGAGAAACACTAGAATTTAAGGAGGCACTCACTCTCAGGACCCCGCAAATACCTGAGAGTGAGTGGCTCCTAAAATTTTTCAGCCAAGGTGCCTCTCTTGCCTCACCTTAATCCTGACTCTGGGGTTCATTTAGCATTTTAAATAAGACCTCCATCTGACTTTGTCCATTTATAATGGTTGGCAGTCAGATATCTGAAGGTTGTGTTTGTTCCTATTTCACATGCAACTGGAACAAGCAACTGGGAGATCCTGAGCTGGATGAACTGTGGAGCTGGCTCTCACTGTAATATACATATTTAATTTTAGGGTCATAGACTGAGCCTTAAAAAAACCGATTAAGATTGCAGTGTGGAATTCTTCCATTGTATCTCTCAGTATAAAACTCAGTTCTGTAGATCAATTGATTTTCTTTTCATTGTTCTCCTTATGCTATAGCAGTTTAGAGTGAGGGACAAGATTCCTTTACCTTTCACTGTCCCTTACAGAAAAAGGTTTGCAGAAAACCATCAAATACTGCGTACATCTTGCATAAATCATATGTAGAGACACATGTAAGAGAGACATTTTGATCTAGAGGACAAAGGAGTAGGTGGAACTCAAGAGTTTTGTGCTTCCTTCCTAAGAGTCATTTACTTTGTTGTTACTATTAACCTTCTACCCTCTGTGTTTTCTATAGTGTGGATCCTATCAGAGATTTGGAGACACAGACACTAGCCTTAGGTATTTAACTTTCAGCTTGACCTTAAAGAAAGTTGAGTGACTTTAGCTTTAGTTAGAAATTCGAGTCCACTTTCTGCTTTATATCCTTTTAAGTATCTCTTAGAAAAGAAAGTTTTTATTTTCTAAACAGTTTTCTATTTCAAGTTGGCTTATCTTTGGGTCTTTTTTATAGAGTATATAGCAAAGTACTGTATTTCAGAAAGAAGTGGAGTATTCTATAAAAACATAATCTCTTTTTCTTATGGAATGGTCCTTGACCTGCATGCTATGTATCTGTCCCCTTTGCATCCGGCTCAGCAGCAAGCTTTTTATTCACCTCCAAGGGTAAAGTAAAGGGAGTGTAAACTTAAGAGAAGTAATATCAAAGCAACGTACTGTATACAAAGGACTATGGGTCACTTTGCACCTGGGATGTATCTGGCTAAAATTACCCCTTATATGATTCTGTAACCTTACTGGGGGCTCAGTGGGTGAAGTAGCAAGATAAGATGTGTCTAGTCTCTGAAACCACAGTTTCAGGTCCAGCAGGGCTGCCTACTCACCCTGCTGATAGACAATGTACTGCCATTCCATTTCTTTTTATATTTTCTTGTCAATCAGTTAGCCCGACACACCTTGTAAAAACCAGCAGTGTACCTGTTGTAGAATATTTGGAACTTCATGTCATTGGCTTAGGTCTAAACCCTCCTTCATCCATGCCCTTTGCAATCGTTCTGAATCCTGCCCTCAAAATTTAGTTATTCTTATTAAACTAATTGTACTGGTAAGTTGTTTCTGTGGTGCTTTGGATATGTTGGAGATGACTGGGTGTAGAAAATGTATGTTCACAGGAATGTCATTTATTGCTTCATAATTTTCCTGCTAATGATAGTGAAGACTACCTCTTCGGTAGTTTTAAAAGAAAAATTATTTAAAGCCTTCAAAGAATGTTCTGAACTGCAAACAGATATGAATTCTCAACTAACCACATAAATCCAGTTCTTTGCACACAGTAGAATAAATGAATGAAACTAGGTCTATGCAAAGGTTTTACCATACAGTCTTGGCATGAAAGAGTACTCCAGTTTAAGAGATCTATAAATTGATTATCTTCAATATTTAAAAAGCTCCAATTTCAAAACTATTTTCAAGAAAAATGGCAATAAATTTCCATTGTTAAGAGTGTTATTTATTCTTTTCCACAATCACTACAGAAGTGTTCAAGACTTCCAAATTTCATACAGTCATGGATGGTCTATGTTATCTTAAAATGACTTAGTACTGTCATCATGGATTTTAAATGATATATTGAATCGGTAAAAATCTGATTTTCTTAGTGAGTGTGGCTGTGATCTGAAATAAGCAGTTTAAGCTTTAAAAAATATAAATGGGAACTTTCTCATTCAATTAAGTAAATTCACATTTTACAATTCTTGTTCAATATAACCTTAATCCCTAAATTATAAATAACATTGATAATACTAACATTATTTTAGCTTGCATATTATGTTTTTAGTGTTTAAAAGCTGTCTAATCATTTACGAAAAAGCAGGAAAAATAATGCTCAGCATGGAATTGTGCTAATTTGTATAAATTTTCCCATGAATATATCCATTCAGAATTATACCAGCCATCAATGACTGTGACAGGAGTCTTCCCACTTATAAGTACTAGTTAAATACTAGTGAATACTGAACCTGACATCTTTATTTCTCAGTCAATTAACCTGTTTATTAACATGAATGAAACCAGACTGAGTTATATGAATTTTTAATAATAATTTACAATGAAAATTTCAATAAATGGACAATAAGGATTTGAAGGCCAGGAGCTGAATGAAGATTGTGCGTTTGTTTTGTTTTGTTTTGTTCTGTGGATGGGGCTTAACTAAGTCATAAAGAACGGAAGCTGCTTCAGCTGTTTCTAATATTACTCCCCCGGCAACCAAATTTACATTGTCTAGGAATTCTTTCCCTTTTTAGATGAGTTTGAGTAAAACTGTGCCAAATTAAAACTTTTTTTAGTAGCAAAAAACAGTAGCCATAGTAGCTAAAATCTGCTGGTTCTCTAGATTACCTATGAAACAGCTAGAAATGCTAAGAAGTGAAAAAGAAGAAAATAATCTACTCCAATTTCATATAAATTTGTTTTTAAAAGTGCTTATAACATTTCAAAATCAGTATATGTTTATATATTCTAAGTATTTTATATATATTGCATCATAACAATACTATGTGATAGACACTATTAGCTCCACTTTTCAGCTACAAAAACTGGGGCACAGAAAAGCTTAGCCAAAAGTCACTCAGCAAGTAAGTTGAGGAGGCAGGATTAAAACACAATCATTCCTCTGGAGCCTACACTGCCAATTTATTAAGCTCTTCAAATTGGCACAAGAGGGACTTCCCTGGCAGTCCAGTGGTAAAGAATCCACCTTCCAATGCAGGGGACATGGGTTCAATCCCTGGTCGGGGAACTAAGATCCCACATGCCGCGCACAGGGCAACTAATCCCACGCGCCACAACTACTGAGCTCGCGCTCCTCAGCTAGAGAGGCTGCATGCCGCCAACTACAGAGCCCACGTGCTCTGGAGACTGCACGCCACAACTAGAGAGAAGCCTGCGCACTGCAACGAAGAGTCCGCGCACCGCAATGAAAGATCCGTCATGCCTCAACAAATATCCCACATGCCCGCCATAAAAAATAAATAAATAAAATATTTTTTAAAAATTGGCACAAGAGGGCTTCCCTGTTGGCGCAGTGGTTGAGAGTCCACCTGCTGATGCAGGGGACACGGGTTCGTGCCCGGGTCCGGGAAGATCCCACATGCCTCGAAGCGGCTAGGCCCGTGAGCCATGGCCGCTGAGGCTGTGCTCTAGAGCCCACGAGCCACAACTACTGAGGCCCGTGTGCCTAGAGCCTGTGCTCCGCAATGGGAGAGGCAACCGCAGTGCGAGGCCCGTGCACCGCAACGAAGAGTAGCCCCCACTCACCACAGCTAGAGAAAGCCCACGTGCAGCAACAAAGACCCAATGCAGCCAAAAATAAATAAATTTGTTAAAAAAAAAAGTCTACAAATAACAAATGCTGGAGAGGGTGTGGGGAAAAGGGAACCCTCCTACACTGTTGGTGGGAATGTAAGTTGGTACAGCTGCTATGGAAAACATTATGGAGGTTCCTCAGAAAACTAAAAATAGAATTACCGTATGATCCAGCAATCCCATTCCTGGGCATATATCCAGAGAAAACTATCATTCAAAAAGATACATGCAGCCGTTCATAGCAGCACTATTCACGATAGCCAAGACATGGAAACAACCTAAATGTCCGTTGACAGATGAATGGATAAAGAAGATATGGTATATACATATATTGGAATATTGCTCAGCCATAAAAAATGAAATAATGCCATTTGCAGAAACATGGATGTAACCAGAGATTATCATACTAAGTGAAGTAAGTCAGAAAGAAAAAGACAAATACCATATTATACCACTTATATGTGGAATGAACCTATCAATGAAACAGAAACAGAATCACGGACATAGAGAATAGACTGGTGGTTGCCAAGGGGAAGTGGGGAGGGCAGAGGATGGACTAGGGGTTTGGGGTTAGTAGATGCAAACTATCACATAGAATGGATGGACAAGAAGGTCCTACTGTATAGCACAGAGAACTATAGTCAATGTCCTGGGATAAACCATAATGGAAAAGAATATAAAAAAGAATGTATGGGCTTCCCTAGTGGCGCAGTGGTTGAGAGTCTGCCTGCCGATGCAGGGGACACGGGTTCATGCCCCAGTCCGGGAAGATCCCACATGCTGCAGAGCGGCTGGGCCCGTGAGCCGTGGCCGCTGAGCCTGCGCGTCCAGAGCCTGTGCTCCACAACGGAAGAGGCCACAACAGTGAGAGGCCCGCGTACCACAAAAAAAAAAAAAAGAATGTATATGTAGGTATAAGTGAGTCACTTTGCTGTACAGCAGACATTAACACAACATTGTAAATTAACTATACCTCAATTAAAAAATAAATTAAAATGTGATATATATCAGTACATCCAATGGAATACTATTCAGCAATAAAAAGGAATAAATTTTGAAACATGCTAAAAAATAAATAAAAATAATCCATCTCCAGACACATTGTCACGTTGCATAATAAATGTGTAATCATAGTGATATGCAAATTAAAGCTACATTGAGATACCATTAGAATGGCTATAATCCAAAAGACAATACCAAATGTTGGTAAGAATGTGGAGAAACTGGAAACCTCATATATTGCTGATGGTAATGTATAATATATGGCCACTTTAGAAAAGCAACTTTGCAGTTTCTTAAAAAATTAAACAGAAGTTTACAAATAATCCAATTCCACTCCTAGGAATCTACCCCAAAAGAAATGAAAACCTATGTCCACAAAGAATTGTTCACCACAGCATTATTCATAATAGCCAAAAGCTGCAATCAATCTGATAAATGGATTTAAGAAAATTTGGCATATCCACACAAGATGGAGAAGATCTTTCTCCATCTCATGTCAAGCTTCTTCACTTGGGCTCTGAATTGCTCACAAGGTCCTTCATCAACATCAATCCCTCACCTTCTCAGGCAACCTGAAAAATAATATGATCTCCCTTGTACCTTCCTCTCCTTTTTGTTTCCACTATGATACAGTTACACCACTGCTTGTGAACTTATACTTACAGAACTTACAGATGTCTGGGCTAGGTGTCAGCTCCACAGACACACATTTTTCTCAATAAAGCCCAGCATGACAGCCCACTGCATGAGATGTAATCAATTAGCAGAGGTGAAAGAAAAACCTATTTTTCTTTTGACTTTTAATTTTAATATGTGTGAAGTTAGTGTTTCTTAAAGAAACATTCTGTCAGAAAGCTGCTCATTTTAACATAAGGCATGTGTATGTTGCCAACATGTATCTATAGTTAGGTATATTAGCAAAAAAAATAATAATAGCTAGTCTGGATTTTGATCAAACACTTAAAATGAGTCATAATGCAGTTATGGAAATTACCAATAACAAAATGTTAATGAAAAATGTTTTATCAATAGCAGACTTCCAGAAATGTTGTTGTGTTAGAGCTTCCCATCTTTCGTGTATAGATTATTTCAATCATCTCTATTTTTTAAATTTATTTATTTTATTGACGTTAGTTGATTTATTAATGCTCTCCTTTCTTATACCTCTGACTATGAAACATTTATTCAGTTGCCTTACAGATGCAATCAAGAATATAAACAACATGGAGATATATCATATTATGTCTTGATCCCACACACTTGCTTTAATAATGATCAGAAATGGGCTTTGCACAAGTAGGATGTGAGTAATCCTTTAGTGTCTCTAATATCCAAAGCAGGGCAGAGACAGAGATATAGGTTTGCCTTCTTTTCATAGGGCTATAGTTATAAAGTCTACAACATTAGCTACAGAAAGACTACTCTCCAATCACACATTCAATCACAATATAATTTTAAATCAGCTTTATTGATGTGTAATTTACATATAATAAAATCTACCCATTTTAATTGTACAGTTTGATGAATTTTGACAAACATGTACTGTTGTATACACCATCACAATCAAGATATAGAACATTTCCATTAATCCAAAGTTTCCACATGCTCTATTGCAGTCAGTCCTTTCCCCTCGCCCCTGAGCCCTAGCAACCACTCTTCTACTTTCTTTCACTTAGCATAAGCTTTTGACATTCCTCCTTGTTGTTACATCTATCAGTAATTGGGGTTTTTTTTTATTGTTCAGTAGTACTCCATTTTATGGATATACCACAATTTGTTTATCCTTTCACCAGTTGATGGACATAGGGTTGCTTCCACTTGGGGGCTACTATGAATGAAGCTACCATGAACCTTTGTGTACAGATCTTTGTGTGGACATATATTTTTATTTCTCTTGGATAAAGACCTAGAAATGGGATTAGTGGGCCATATAGTAATTACGTATTTAACTTTATAAGAAACTTTCCAAAGTGTCTGTAATATCCTAAACTTCTACCAAAAGGTGTAACAGTTCTAGCTGTTCCACATCTTTGCCAACACTTGGTACTGGTCTTTTTAAGTTAAGTCATTCTAGTATCTAGTGGTATTTCATTTGTGATTTTCATTTGCATTTTCTTAATGACTAATGATACTGAGCAAATTTGCATTTGTTTATTGATCATTCATCTATGTTTTTGATAAAGTGTCTGTTCCAGTCTTTTACTCAATTTTTATTGGTAATGTCATCTTTTTTTATTGAGTTCAGTTGTATATTCTGAATATAAGTCCCTTATTAGATTAACATTTTACAAATATTTTTGCCCAACATGTGGTTTCTCTTTTCATTTTCTTAAGTGTTTTAGAAAAGCAAAAGTTTAAATTTTGATGTATTCAAAATTATCATTATTCTTTTATCATTCATCCTAAGAAGGCTTTGCCTAACCCAAAAATTTTCTATGTGTTTTTTCCTATGTTTACTTCCAGAATTCTTACAGTTTAGCTCTTAGCTCATTCATGAAATGAGATTTCATTTCAAGTTAATTTTCATATACAGTGTGAGTCAGTGTTCATATTTTCCATATAGACATCCAATTTTTCCAGTCCAATTTATTTAAAAGATTGTCCTTTCCCATTGAACTACTGTGGCACCTACATTTGAAAATCAGTTGACAGTAGATGTGTTGGTCTGTTTCTAGATTCTATTTTGTTCATTGACCCATTGGTGCCAATACTACACAGGCTTGATTACTGTGGCATTATAGTAAATCTTGAAACTAAATAGTATAAGATCTCCAACTTCGATCTTCTCTTTCAAATTGTTTTAGCTTGTCTAGAACAAATTATTAGCTTGTATCTCCATATACATTTTATAATCATTTTTTCAATTTCTACCAAAAAAAAAGTCCATTGGAGTTTTGGACTCACATTGAATTATCTAGACAAATCTGGAGATGAGGTTGATATTTTAAAAATATTTAGTCTTCTGATCTGTGAACATGGTATAGCTCTTTTTTGTTTATGTCTTCTGTAATTTCACTTAACAATTGTAGTTTTCGTTGTACAGATCTTGCATACATTTTGTGCTAAATTTATCCCTAGGTATTTCATGTTTTTATGCTAATTTAAATGTTTAAATTTCAATTTCCAGCTGTTCATTGTTTACACTATAGTTTTAAGAAAAAGTTAGAAGCAGCATTCTGGGAAGTAGTATGAATTAAAGACAAAAGGAAAAGGTGGCCCTAAATGATAATTCTTTCTAATGAAGAAAAAATTATAGCAATAGAATCGCTGAATAACAAAAGCCATGTGAAAGAATCATCATTGCTGACTGTTACTTTCACTTTTATATTCAAGCATGGGAAATTACTATTTATTCATAATGAATTATAAAACAGAACATACCCAGAGACCAGTGAAGAGAAAAGGCCCTCTACCTAGGGTCAGGAGGCTTAGACTTGAGTTGTCACCTGCATACTGAAAAAGTATATAGTCCAAGATAAATAAACCTTGACAAGCACTTCCTTCTTTTTCATTTTTGTATTCCACTAACAGTTGGTGAGTGTTCACAAAGAGCCAAACACTGTGCTAAGTGCCATTAAATGGGACAAATGCTATACTCCATATCATTAAGGGGTTATAAGAAAAGCTCAAATGAGAAAGGGTTATATGAAATATTTTGGTAAACTAAAATATAAGTTTAATGTGCTACTATTACTTTTATTACAATTATGCCATGAAAATCTTTTTTATAGGTGTTATTACTTTAATACAGAGCTCATACCAAAATAAGGAAGTGTCTCTGGAAAAACATTAAATGGATTAGAGCTAGAGACTCCTGAAATTCATTACTCCATGACACACCAAAACCTCTTCTATTAACCTGTAACTGAATGGTACAAGTACTGTGTAAATCCGTAGATGTGAAGACTGACTTGTCGTTTTTAAAACCTGCAAAGGGAAAGAATGGGCTTGAAATTTATATAACTTTTTCCTTCCAGATGAAGGAGGTAGGCTTATTAATATCTATTAATAGGAGACCTCCTGCTGACAGTTTTTCTATTAGAATTCTGGCAAACTCACAAATATGACAGATGGACTGAGAATTCAGAAGTATGCCAAAAGACTTTATGTAAAGTGATGCACTCAAAAAATATGCCAGTTTCCTTGGTTATAGATTAATATCCGAATAATTAAAAATACTTGCTTGAAAAATACTTTTTTGTTCTTTGTATTTTTTTAGGTTTGATTCTCATAAAGGTTTCTGGTGTCAATTACTGGAAGAAGGTAAAACAAAATGCCTTGGAAAGAGCAAAGGAAGAAAATACCCTCCAATGGATCCTGAGGTAAGTATAGAGCTTAAAAGTACAAACTAAATAAGCAAAATGATACATAAAAATATATCTATTTTCTTAGAAAAGTGATTAAAATAAAAATTCACCCTTTATAAAAATTAAAAGTGACATTTGGATTAGAATGCATTCAGGTTGCTTGTTTTGATTTTTCCAGTGATTATCTTACCTGTCATGCAAGAATAAAAGAAAACAATAGAATTTGCCATTTTGAATCAGAACGAAGAAGGCAACAACTCATTCCAAAAGGAATGATACATTCACAGAAATTTTAGCACTAAAAATGTTAACTGAAACCAAGGCAGGAAATATATCAGCTGGAAATTGAAAATAGGCCCAAAAGATTTTATTTTTACTGTCTAAGTCACTCTCTAGTAGTCAGTGTGGCCTGCATAATAATATTAATTATTGGTATACTAAGTTTTGAACTGTTAATATGTTAATAAGATGAAAGAATGAATATATTTCCCAAATGTATAACATACTAGCAGATAATTTAGGCTCTGGAGAATGGAGACACCCAAACTTAGCAGTAGGTATGTAGCGCTTCGGGTTTATTCTGTTCCAAATGGTGACATAGTGATCACTTAAAGCTACAGTTTTCCCACTTTGTAGATGCTATATATTTACTTTAAAGCTTATTTCACATATATTAAAATTTATTAATATTATTTTGATTTCATAATCAGTCCAGTTAACATATAGTTTGGACATAAGAATGTAAGTAGATTGATTTTGTAAAAAAAAATTTTTTTTACTCAAAAATGAAGACATTATTTGGCATTGTTTTCCCACAATGTTTAATATATTATGGTAACTAAGAATCCTGCAGTGGTTTGAGAATCCTAACATGGTATGAACTTGTCTGGATACTTTTTAATACTTGAAGACTTTAAGGACCTTTTTTCCAACCTGATAGAGACAGAGCCTCTATCAAGCTAAGCTCACTAAGCTCACAATTAAATTCTGTCTAAAAGGCATTGTGGAGGTTCTTGTTCTTTTGATAAACAAGTTGCATTCTCAGAACTCCAATTTTCTTTGGTGGGTTATTAAAATATACCTTCAGAGCACTATGAAAACAATCTTTACATATTAATAAATATTCAAGGGCAATTCCCATTGTATTTCAAGACAGTAATATAAAGTATCTCATTTTCATGTAAGTCAAAGCTATCTCTCTATATATTTATTAAAACTAAAACATTCAAGACACTGTAGAACATCTTTCTTAGTATTTTATTTCACTCCTATCAAACACATACTGAGACCTAATATTAAATTTGTGGTAGAGAAAGATAAGAAAAACATAACTTTTCAGGATATCATTATTTCCGTATCTCCCAACAAGATTACTGCGTAATCCATCCCTAAGATATTTTTTCTCAAACACCTCTGACACCAAATGTGTGAGTTTTCTATAATACCAAGCAATTCTCCAATTTTCTGCAGACACCAGCTAGGTATCCTGCAGTTTAATCCAATTCTGACACTAACTATTCAGGGATAGTGTAGCCCCACAGATTAAGGGCTCAGCCCCACAGAACTGCCCCCTTCAGACTCCAGTAACAAGTAGTGGGTCCCCAGGTTACTCACACTTCTGTCCAACTTGGCTGCAAATCAGGGGTTCCCTCATCAGGTTTTATAATTTGCTATAATGACTCACACAACCCAGGGAAACACTTTACTTCCTATTATTATAAACAAAGAGGTACTTAGGACAAGGTCCAGAAGGGTCCTGAGCACAGGAGCTTCTCTGTCCCTGTGGAGTCTGGGGTGTACCACCCTCCCAGCACATGGATGCATTTACCAACCCTGAGTTATGGAGGTTTCGTTGCACAAGCATGGTTGATTAAATAATTGTCTGTTGGTGAATAACTCAATCCCCTGTCCCTCTTCCCTTCCCTGGAGGTCGGAGGTTGGAAAGTTCCAACCCTCTTAATTATATGTTTGCTTCCTCTTAGCAACCAGCCCCCATCTGAAGCTATCTAGGGGCCCATAAGAGTCAAGTCATAAGCAGAAACTCAGAAACTCAGATAAGGTTTAAAGGAACTTATTGTAAATAAGAAAAGCCACTCTTTACACCCCTGTCACTCAGGAAATTACAAGGGATTTAGGAGCTCTGTGCCAGGAACCAGAGTCAAAAACCAAATATATATTTCTTATTATATCACAATATCATATACATACTGGATTTATTTGAGGGAGTAGAATAGCTGATTTTGTGCAAATAGTGCCCAGAGAGGAGGCAAGAGTAAAGGGTCCTTCCTGGAGGTAATGGAAACACAAATATGTACACAGATTAGAATAGGCAGTACTGTCACCACACCGCTTGCTTCTCCTTCTGCTACTGAAAAACACCAGAACCCTTCCTCACAAGTATCACCAAAACATCATAGGATGGAAATTAAGAATGCTGTTAGCCTACTTCCACTTTGACTTTGTTTATCAAAATATATTGTAGAAAAAAAAATATATATATATATATATATTGTAGAAAGGGAATAAAAACTGACATTTTAAATGAACCACTAAGTCTATGACCTCTCCAAATCAAAAGCATTTAAT
Organism: Phocoena phocoena; assembly: GCF_963924675.1. NCBI lineage: Eukaryota > Metazoa > Chordata > Mammalia > Artiodactyla > Phocoenidae > Phocoena > Phocoena phocoena. The sequence goes on from NC_089223.1 coordinate 116,969,318, forward strand.
AGATTCTTTAATAATAGGCCAATAAACAACCTGATATTGAATTTATTATACGATTCCTTCTTTTACCATATATTATGATTCCCTCTTATTACACTAATTTCATGAGTTTGCATGAAGTAGACTACGTTGGCATACTTAACATATATCCTATCTGTGATTTATCATCTAAAATAGTCCCTTTCTGAATGATGGTCAGATAACAATGTATGTACAATAAATCCTGCATATCACTGAGTTCTGTCCTAGTAACTTTTGGCCTGAATATATTAGACTCTCAAATAGGACATGTTGTACTTTACAAGTCTCATATCAGTTATCTTGCCATATGAGAGAGCAGAGCAACAAGAAGAAAGGGTACTTGATTATAGGGACCAACATACACAAATAATAGGGCACAGGACAAGGGTTTGGCTACAGAGGCAGCACTGATACAGGCAGCCAGGTTTGAAAATAATGCCAAAAAGACCAAAAAGTTGAGGTATAGTTGAGATAATCCTCAGTATCAGGAGGTACGATCCAAACTCCAAAGGGATGTGTGGTAGATAGTGATCCCAGGAGGTTCAATTCTAAAATTAGTTAAGATGTTGGAGAATCCTTTGCCATATGGAAAATATCAGGGAGCAAAATGGCAGGAGCTGGGCAGCCCCGGGCTGCTGTTGTTCCAGGGCTTCTCTCATAAAGGGGAACAAAGTAAGACCTTAAGAGAAAACACAGTGGGGAAGTTTGGAAACTTAGCCTCTGCACAAAGGCCTAGGGCTCAGCCCTGGATTCCAGGTCTGGCTGGCAGCAAAGGAGGCACAAAATGATCAGGTCCCCAGATGGAGTATCTGGGAATATGATTTGTCTCCACCTCTCTCTGGCCTGGGTGTACCAGCTGGGCCTGTCAGTGGTTTTACAGCTAATGACCGTGGAAGACCAAAACCAGAAGTGAGACAAAGGTTTGGGCTCTCCCTTGATCGCAGTGATGGTTAGAATATAGCACAAATGTCAGTCTGGTTCCAGTGATCATAACGACTACAAAAACCACTATGTTACATAGAAATTATCAGTATAAAACAAGATGATTTTCTATGGCCTTTAAAACGGGGTACCAGATATGACATTTTAAAAGACTAACACAAGGAATTAAATGAAAACTTTTTGAAGATTCAGCGCAACTAAAAACCTCAGAATAGGGACTTCCCTGGTGGTCCAGTGGTTAAGACCCCATGGTGGGAAAACTAAGATCCCACATGCCACACCGTGCAGTCCAAAAAAAATAATAAAAATAAAAAATAAAAACCTCGGAATAGTGTAAAGCAGGGAGGTACAGATACAGATTCAGAAATCCATCCTACACAACATTCCCAACAATGGTCATTTACACTACATATAAACCCCACTAAACACCATCTTACAATACAGCACTTTCCATTTCTGACAATTTCAATTATTAAACTATTTTTCTTTATTGAAGGGAAATCTACTTCCCTATAAGTCAGGATAGTTTACAAGGCATTCCTTTCCTTCCTTGGGTCAAATAGTGCAAATATACCAGGTTATAGGCTTACCTAGTTTACCTACTGTATTTTTAAGGTTTACCATAGTACTGTTTTAGCAGTGAATATTTTGTGTATGCCTTAAAAGAGCTCTTAAGAAAATATTACCTTCAAAATCTAAATGTAAATTAATGATGACAAAGGAGTATTTTATTTTATAGATTTACCAACCCAACTCTTATTCCAAAGCCAGGATGGTTTTAATAGAGCATAATATTAGACCCAATCAGTTATTACAGCTATAGTTCTAGCAATTCAGTCTAGTTATTTGAACATTTAATTCTGCACAAATAAATCCCATGTTTAATATGAAAACCCTTTCCCTAGTGAAAACAGCATATGTGTTTGGAGTGTGTATTTTGAAGAACAGAGTCACTGTGTTTATATTGTGCTAAAGAAATAGCCCACATGCTTAATATCAGTTTTAAACCAGTATGGTTTACTTGACACAGATGTAAACATCGTCAAAGTATATGAAGTATACTTTAAAAAACAAAACTAAATGTCCTTTCATCTCCTCCTCCCATCTCAGAGCAGAGTGTTTTTATCCAGCTACTATCGGGACCACAACGTGGAACTCTCCAAGCTGCTGCACAGACTGGGGCAGCCCCTGCCGTCCTGGCTGAGACAGGAGCTGCAGAAAGTGAGATAGCACTGAGAGACATCTCGAGAATGCATCTCCGTGGAAGACTCACCTCTCCCAGAGCTTCCAGGGGCTACCAAAAGGCGGTTTATAAACATACCTCTTCAAATGAGAAAAAAAGAACAAAGGTCCTTCCATGTGCTGGCACGAGGATGAGTAGAAACAAAAACAAACAAAAAATGTATCTGTTACAAGCCTTGAGGCCTATGGCCTTTCTCTTAACATTGGAACCTATGGGGTCATTGGAGACTACAGTGCACTCATGTGGAAATCAATAGCAACCAATATAAATATCAAACACAAATGCAGAACTGTCCCATTTTGTAGTAATATTTACACTTTTATATATCAACCAAGATTGGGTCTCTGTACATTTTTAGGCTGCTGTTTGCCTGTGCAATGTTTTCTTATTCTTCAATTCTATAAAGTGTCCTACAAAACAAGAAGCAAACATCACAATGTAGCATAAGATGCTAAAGGCCTAACATCCATGAAAAATGCTTGCCAAAATGTAAATCCACTGAAATATTTAGAATTATAAATTACAGCTTGTGCTAGATCAAAGAGCGGAAAAGTTATATATGAGTTTATCTGCATCCAAAAAACAAAAAAAGTGCTATAGCAGAAAAAAAAAGTGAGTTTTCATCCACATAGTCTAGTACATTTATGTAAAAGTTACTAACTTCTCTATCATAATTGTTATTCTGAAAGATACACTGTAAAGCCATTGGATTGGAAATAGAAACACACTAAGTATACCAAAACAGTAAGAAGTAATGGAAAGTGTACTGACTAAATCCTCTAAAAGGGAGAAATTGTAGGGTTCGGAAGATATCTGATTGACAACCTTTGTCCCTGTTCTGTGAGCTGCAGATCAATTCCAGTAGTCCTCACTGGTTCTACAAAAACGCTTGCATAGTATCTGATGTATATGTCATCTCCAGAAACAGACTGACTTTTCAATGTAAATAACTTTTTTTTAATGTTCCCAATAACAAAACCTATTAAATGAAAACTAAGGACAGTTTCTTTAGATGATATGTTAGGTTATTTACATTTAAATTATAGAAAAACTACATCATTTCAGATAATTCAAAATGAAATTGTGTAATGTAGAGATTTATGACAAAAAACAAACATATGATTTTTGCAATGATACAAGGCAGAAAAAGATAAGCAAAGCCCAGTCCCATTTTTTAAGAACATTTCATACATCACTCTCATGGAAGACAATAGAACACAGTTAAATTTTTGAGTTATCTACTAAATTAAATGGAGGAAGTACAAAGATGAGCCAGGCATGGTTTTAAAATATATTTACGCTTAAATTTTTAATGATTATATGATTAATGAAGTATTCAAAAAAAGAAAAGAATGTCATACTTATTTTCCTGTGCTTATATTTACTTAGTTTTTAAATGTACTGTGCACATAAAAAATGTAAGTAGTAAATAAATTCCCCGCTATGATTACATAAGCCTTTATGAAATGTTATCAAAAGTATGATTAGCAAAAAAAAAGATATGCCCAAATATTTTCATTGCCATTATAATGTGTGAAACTAAACTCTATCAATTATGCACTAATTAGAAAACAAATTTTGAGATACTTCCACTAACTATAAATTTTTTAAATTGCATTATAATTATTTAATTTTGTTTTATATACCCAAATGATATATTAATTTTAAAACAAAAGCTATTAGCAGAAAGAATTAGACAAAGAACCAGGTTTTAAGATCCCTGACAGTAAAAGCAAAATCAAAGTCATTTGGACAAACATGGTAAAGTCAGTCTTCATGCTTACTGCTACCATTTTTGAAGCAGCACATGCCCAGCATCCTAGGAAAATAAATTCAGCCTTTAATCTCCACTAATTTCAGAAAACTAGCTTAAGAGGGTCATACACAGTGAGAATACGCCCCAGTAGTTACATATGGTATTATGTTTTCATTTCAGCAGCAACAGTTCTACTGATTTAAAAAAAAAAAAAAGAAAAAGAATGCATTTATGTTTCAAGGATGAGGTGTGCATTTAAACTTCTAAACAAAGCTGCTATTGGCATAATTTTGTCTGGGTAAACTGAATCAACTGAATAGCTCACCCTTTAAGAAATGTTAAAAACACAATGGATGCTTGTGTACCGGAAGGAGAAAAAAGAAGAGATCATACCAAAATTTACTCATTCATAGTACAGATATTATGCTACCTAGAGCAGCAAACCTTTGCAAGGAATTGTGACCACTCAGTGTATCTGGGAGGCAACTCAAATTCTAGAGGACACATAATTTCTGCATTGTATACTCCAGCTGGTTGTTATGCTCTTCTGGAAGGAACATAAATACATATGGGAAAAGATTGAGAGATAATGTGATTTTAAACTAGCTTTGTATAGAATTCCTTTTTCATTGCTTAAAATATGAAACTTCCTCAGGAAGAGATGAAATGGTTATTTCAATGTTTATAGCTATAATATTCTTGTCATTCACATTGAATGAAAATTAATGGAAATGTTTTTTTCTCTGAGTTTTTTAAAATAAAAAACCTGGATATAATTCTGATAGCATGGTACCTCATATGTTCAACAATAAACTGTGATAAGAAAATGAAGAGTTTGGGCCTAGTAATTTTAGGTAATAAGTAGGCATTTCTTCGATTGTTTGTGTTTGCCTGTGACAGAGTGGGAGGTGGTCACAGAACATAGGTACCACTAATACAGTTCAAAATGGAGAGATACATGGAAAACTTCCCAGGAGGAAATAAGTTTATTTTTAACAATATAACCTTTAACAGATCTTCTAATCAATGTTAGTCATTTTTTTTTTTAGTTCTAATAGATATAAAACAGTTCCTAGCGTCGCTCATGAAACCAGAGAATAGGAGAAGCACACAGCCGTTACTTAACAGACTTGAGAACCTGAATAATTATAGCATTTCTTACTCCCAGTGTTCAGCTCTGCTCCCGACAAACCGGTGCCTTTCTTTAGAGCTTTAAAAGGCGTTAGCTAGGCTCTCTTTTATTAAAAATCTAGCAAAAACAAACTATCTGCAAAAAAGGGGGTCGGGAGAGTTAGACATTTATCTACATTTTCCACAAAACTTTCTTTTTCTCTAACCCAGTGCCTTTCTTTTCTAAACATCAGGTTTTCTCATATTGCAACCCAACCACCCTGTCAACATGCACCAGTTGATTCCTCATAGGATTATCTCCCAGACACACAGTTCCCCAGTCCAGAGTACATCTGACTCCCAATTTTCTAGGTATGCCATCCTATGTTCTATCTACTCCAGGACCAACTGGTGAGTGGCTAATAAACCAACCCCATTGATGTTAGCGGCTTATAATGACTTGACAATATTTTACTTTCCAGAGATATCAGCACTGCATTTCCAGGAGATATGTTTTAGGCTAAAGGCTCACTAACGGGGAGGCACTGAACAGTTCAAATATTTTAAAATGAAGGGATTTCTCTCTTGGAATCATACTCTATGGCTGAGTTCTGTTCTGCCAAAGCGGACTCTGCTTGGTTACCACCTACAGCATAGCTGCTGCCTTCTTCCTGCCCACCCTACCCCATACACACACACCCATCCCCAAAGAGATGGCAGTCATGGAAAAAGCAATGATTACTTGTGGTGGATAATACTTAAGAAAGTATTTGTGTTGGCTTGAAATGTTTACCTTCTCTTCACTTACTTTACCCAAAAGCAAACTAAATTTTATAAAGTCACGCTGTGAATTTTAGCTTTGAGTATAAAAGCTAAAGACACAGTGTGACATTGATTCCATTCCCAAGAAAATCTAGAATCTACTTTGAGGAAGCCTCTCACCTGTGGCCAAGGGTACCTAAGAGAATTTGAGGACTACTTTTCCCCATCCATTGCTACTACTAGTTCTTGCTGGTTTTGTCCTCAATTTGTTGTCTATATGGTTCTTGATATATCCAGTGCTCTTAACAAAAGTCACAAACATTTATTCACTTATTTATTAGTATGTGAAATTTATTTCTTACTCTGCCCTTCCACCTTCTTCCATTAATCCTGTAACTATCTTAATCTTTGAGTTTCTATCATTTTTCAGTCTATTCCCAAAAGTTATATACACAAAGATTAATAAATCACTGAAATTGGAACCTGCTAGATTTTCGCCATCTCTCTTTTTAGAGAAAGAAGAATCATGAATAGTGTCAATATGTGTTTAAGAAAGACATTCACTTGCCAGATTCAGGTCAGATATTTTACTTGCCTCGCATTCCCTTTCACGGAAGTCAAAGCAAATTTCACAAATTAAATACAGCATAAAGTCTCCAAGATATTGTTAGGAAGAATGTATTTACCCACATTTTACCATACAAAAAACTGAAACTGAATGAAATGTGAAACATTTCCAAAGCACACAGGATCTATGACAAATCTTACATAAAACTATCTATATCAAGCTGTTTCTTGGTTATGAGGGAATAAATTAAGTGCAGGAAATGCCTGCTGTCTGCATTTCTGATGCCAAAATGCTCTATTTCAAATCAATAACTGAAATGGGAAGCAGATCTTCCTCTTAAATGTTATGCATAATTTATACAGTTGGACCAGAGAAGATTGGTCTTCTTTTCTCTATTTGGTAAATACTATTCTGAATCTGAATTTTTTCAGTTTCAACCACTTTAAACAGAAATGCAAGCTCAAAATGCTGTATCTTTTCAGAACTTAATTTACATCTTTCAAAGCAAACAAAGCTTTTAAAAGCCCACAAAACATATGCCATCAAAAAATAGGGTTTGCTTCACATACAGATGAATAAATTGACAAACTTATAAGAAGTTAAAGACTCTAATTTTAAAAACAATAAAAAGCTATGAAAATGTAATACTGGGACTTCCCTGGTGGCACCGTGGTTAAGAATCCACCTGCCAATGCAGGGGATACGGGTTCAATCCCTGGTCTGGGAAGATCCCACATGCCACAGAGCAACTAAGCTCTAGTGCACCACAACTACTGAGCCTGCACTCTGGAGCCCGCGAGCCACAACTACTGAAGCCCGTGCACCTAGAGCCCGTGCTCCGCAACAAGAGAAGCCACCGCAATGAGAAGCCCACGCACTGCAACGAAGAGTAGCCTCTGCTCGCCACAACTAGAGAAAGCCCGCACACAGCAACAAAGACCCAACACAGCCAAAACTACATAAATAAATAAAATTTTTTTTAATGTAATACTGACAAATTCTCATTCCCACCTATGATCAACTTGATAAAACCATATTGTTTCTATGTCCAGCTAATTACAAAGATGTCCTAAGTACAACTGGAATAGTAAACAGGATAGATTAGACCAATATAGATATTGGTCCAATCTCTGTTCTTAACCAAAATGACACTGGGTAAGTCACTTTTCCTTTGGGGGCCTCAATTTCCTCATCCATCAATGGAAGAAGTCAAATGTGATCATCCCAGCTCTTCCCCTTGCTTTATTTTATCATCAGTTATTGTAACATGTGACTCTCCCTGTCTCTCACACATTCTGCCACAGGGCAGGACCTGTGAATTATCTTGGTGGTAAAGCTGGAAGCAGAAAGGTGGCCTGAGTAGTTCAACCCCTTCTCCCTCACTTCTTTGGAGAACACCCTGGTCTGCTTTTGACCTGTGGTAAGTTCAGCAGAAATCTATGTTTAAATACATTATTTAAAGCTACAAACATAACCAAAAGAACTAGAAACAGACATAAAAATATGCACTAAAAAATTAGGAAGATGAGCAAGAGTGTAAATGAGGAACAAGGGTCTAAATGAGCCAAACGTCTCATCCTTCATGTGGGAACCAACAGACGCTGCTTAAAGTTCACAAACCAAGAAATTAAGGTAAACGATAGTTGGAAATATGGAGTTAATCAATGCAACTTGGAGAGAAATGGTAAAAGGGAGCTAATTACCTTTGACAAATGGGGCTAGGGTGCAGGACCAGGAAGAAATATTTGAAGTTTTATTTCCAAGTGCATGCACTACTTTTATGACAACAACAGCAACAACTATCATTTAAAAAAAAAAAGTCTAAATATTTAGGCCCAACAGTATCCAGTCTGGTGGGAAGATCACAGAGGCAAGAGAGCTAAGCAGCAGCTGACTTTGGCATCAGATGTTGGATGTTACCCTGGAGATTAACTAGTAAGACCTCGGTGGTGATGCAGAGCCTTACTTAGTGCTGTAGAGCAATGGCTCTAAAAGTATAGCATGTGGACCCCTGGCAGACCCAAGTCGTCTTCAGGGAATCTGCAAGGTCAAAACTATTTTCATAATATACCAATTTATCATATTCCTTTGTCACTGTGTTGATATTTTCGCTGATTTTGCAACAGTAATAATGGGTAAAAGTGCTGGTGCTTTAAAATAAATCAAGGTAGTAACATCAACCTGTACTCATAGTCATTATATTCTCCACCATCACACAATCATTTACAAAGTCAGCTTCACTTAAGAATAACCTTGACAAAGCAGTAACAATTATTAATACCATTCAATTTCATCCCTTCACTACCTGTCTTTTTTTTTTTTTAACATCTTTATTGGGGTATAATTGCTTTACAATGGTGGGTTAGTTTCTGCTTTATAACAAAGTGAATCAGTTATACATATACATATGTTCCCATATCTCTTCCCTCTTGCTTCTCCCTCTCTCCCACCCTCCCTATCCCACCCCTCTAGGTGGTCACAAACCACCGAGCTGATCTCCCTGTGCTATGCAGCTGCTTCCCACTAGCTATCTATTTTACATTTGGTAGTGTATATATGTCCATGCCACTCTCTCACTTTGTCACAGATTACCCTTCCCCCTCCCCATATCCTCAAGTCCATTCTCTAGTAGGTCTGTGTCTTTATTCCTGTCTTACCCCTCAGTTCTTCATGACCTTTTTTTTTTTTCCTTAGATTCCATATATATGTGTTAGCCACTATGGAGAACAGTATGGAGGTTCCTTAAAAAACTAAAAATAGAATTACCATACGACCCAGCAATCCCACTACTGGGCATATACCCTGAGAAAACCATAATTCAAAAAGAGTCATATACCACAATGTGCATTGCAGCACTACTTACAATAGCCAGGACATGGAAGCAACCTAAGTGTCCATCATCGGATGAATGGATAAAGAAGATGTGGCACATATATACAATGGTATATTACTCAGCCATAAAAAAAAAATGAAATTGAGTTATTTGTAGTGAGGTGGAAGGACCTAGAGTCTGTCATACAGAGTGAAGTAAGTCAGAAAGAGAAAAATACCGTATGCTAACACATACATATGGAATCTAAGTACCTGTCTTTTTAATGTTCTCTGTTTCAAAATGTGAAGCATGCCTACAGCACCTCCGCTTCTTACTGAAGTACATAGCTATCTCAAGGAAAAGCACCTGAGCAATCGTTTGAGTTGCAAATTGAACTAGCTACTTTATTTTTTTCTTCAATTTATTTAATCTGAAAAGAACTAGATACTTTATTCACAGAACATCATTTTGACTTAAAAGAATGACTGACAGGGAACTATGGTTATTCAGACTTGAGTAATTGGCAGACATTTGTTTGAAAAAGAACAAAGTGAGCCTGTCACTTCAAAAAAAACAACTGACAGTATTTACTGCCAATAAGATTTGAGCTTTCAAGTGAAAATTAGAATTGTGTAGAACTTGTGTCTACTACTAGGAGCTTAACAACAGGCTATTATTTAAATGCTTTCTTTGATGAGACTGATGGTGATATTAACAAATATAATTTTTTAATATTATATATTGAAATGTACAAATGTTTGGAATATCTGCACAACTCAGTAAAACAGTATTTTTCCAAATGATCCATGCATGAGGTTACAAAATCATTATACATAGTGCAACCATTATAATGGTAAAAGACCCATTCTTAGGGCAAGATAAACTAATAGTTTTTAATGTAGCAGAGTATGAAAAGCTCACTGATTTGGTTTCAGATTCCACATTACAAATGACCTTTAAAAAATACCACTTGTCAAGTTTTCTCATAGTATCAAAGAAAAATATCCACAATTACCTGAAAGGCTATAAATACACACTTCCCTTTCCCAGAAACATATTTAGGTAAGCTTCGATTTTCTTCACACACGTCAACAGAAACAATATATGAAAATAGATTAAATGCAAAAATAGATATCAGAATCCAGGTGTCTTCCATTAAGCCAAGCATTAAAGAGATTTGCAAAAATGTAACACAATGCCACTCTTTCACTAATTTTTTTTTTGTTTTGGAAAATAGGTTTTTTTAAAATTAAAACTATGATCTTATTATGGATTTGCTCTTGTTGCTTTTAAATTAATTAGTATTTTTTAGTTCCTCGAATTGAATTTCTAGTACAGTAAATTTTTTATTAATTTATTTTTATTGGAGTATAGTTGCTCTACAATGTTGTATTAGCTTCTACTGCACAGCAAAATGAATCTAGTACAGTAAATATTGATAGATATAACACTTACAAACAAAAGCCATGGGGTCGTCAATAATTTTTTAAAAGATAGAAGGGATCCAGAGACCAAAAAGTGTGAAAACCACTGGCATAGGAGTTGAAAGTAATTTAAGTACCAAAAGCCAAAACTTACACCAAAAACGATAGACAAGAAAGAAAATAGGTGGAAAACCAGACTACACCTCCTATCGCCTTCCCACTCCACTCCCAGACTGGAAGTTGCCTATCTGGAGATGAAGGAATACTGGAAAGGGAGAAGAGAGGTAAACATGGGTATGAGTTTCTTCTCTCCCTGCTCTATCTCCTTGCTGCCCAAGTGAGTCATAAAAATGACAGGATGAGAGATCTTCCTTAAGACTGAGGATCCAAGAGTGGAGAAAGCTGTGTCCTACTTTGCATCTAAAAGTTGGCCAAGCAGCAACCTCCTCTGTGTGCTCTGCCCACCAATGGTATGGGAGCAAAATAGTAACAACAGGACCAGGTGTTCCAGGCATATGATCTAAGATTGTACACGTTCCACAGGGGCACAGGAGAACAAACAAAAATTCCATTCTCCATGGAAGCTGCAAAAACCACTAAGAATAGGCCTATTTAGATCCAAAGGAACTGGGCAGCTAGGACCAGGAGGATACCTGATAACTGCAGGGCATGGGAAGAGCCCAGACCATGGGAGCCAGAGGCCACTTACCAAAGACTGAACTTGATGAGATTCAACCAGTGCCAGCAGAAGACAGATGACGGCTGAGGCCAAGGTGTCACCCTCTTACCTCATGTCCAAGACAACCTTGGAAAGAAAGGAGAGAAGAATTCTGAAATTGACTGTGTTTTTTAAAAATAGAATTAAAAATTCCTAAAGTGATGAACCATATCTTAAATTGAGACAGTTACTGAAAACTAAAAAAAGCTACATTTCTGCACAGGTTCTGGATTATAGAATTTATACCCACTATATAAGCATTGTATCCCAGGTTCAATTAGCAACAATGGAGATACATGGAAAAAGAGCAAACAGTCAGGGTCAAGAGTACTGATAAACCACCCCAGTTAAGAAGAGCCAAGAGTGGGGAATTAGTTTTTCTGAGTCTCTCCCATGTAGACATGTGGTTAAACTTTTCTTTGATTCTCTCCTGTTAATCTGTCTCTTGTCAATTTAATTCTTAGACCAGCCAGAAGAACCTAGAAGGGTAGAGGGCAATTTCTTCCTACCTAACAGCTGGGATGAGAATGCGATACAACATTACTGGCTGTACACTACTTGCCCCAAAGCTGTTGCAGTAAGAGATGCTGGGACACCTGACAGAAGCCAGCAGAAGCCGTGTGGCTGGCAGGGTCTTGGTGCTCTGGCCGGGTGTCAGGCCTGAGCCTCCAAGGTGGAAGAGCCAAGTTCAGGACATTGGACCACCAGAAACCTCCTGACCCCACATAATATCAATCAGCAAGCGCTCTCCTAGAGATCTCTGTCTTAACACTAAGACCCAGCTCCACCAAACAGCCAGCAAGCTACAGTGCTGGATGCCCCATGCCAAACAACTAGCAAGACAGGAACACAGCCCCACCCATTAGCAGAGAGGTTGCCTAAAATCATAAGTTCACAGAAACCCCAAAACACACCACCGGACATGGCCCTGCCCACCAGAAAGACAAAATCAAGTCCCACCCACAAGAACACAGGCACCAGTCCCCTCCAACAGGAAGCCTACACAAGCCAATCAACCACGCTTTACCCACTGGGAGCAGAAATCAAAACCAATGGGAACTATGAACCTGCAGCCTGTGAAAAGGAGACCCCAAACACAGTAAGTTAAGCAAAATGAGAAGATAGAGAAATACACAGCAGATAAAGGAGCAAGGTAAAAACCCACCAGACAAAACAAATGAAGAGGAAATAGGCAGTCTACCTGAAAAAGAATTCACAATAATAACAGTAAAGATGATCCAAAATCTCAGGAATAGAATGGAGAAGATACAACAAACGTTTAACAAGAATCTAGAAGAACTAAAGAGTAAACAAACAATGATGAACAACACAATAAATGAAATTAAAAATTCTCTAGAAGGAATCAATAGCAGAATAACTGAGGCAGAAGAACAGATAAGTGACCTGGAAGATATAACAGTGGAAATAACTGCTGCAGAGCCGAATAAAGAAAAAAGAATGAAAAGAATTAAGGACAGTCTCAGAGACCTCTGGGAAACATTAAATGCATCAACACTCGAATTATAGGGGTCCCAGAAGAAGAAGAGGAAAACAAAGGGTCTGAGAAAATATTTGAAGAGATTATAGTTGAAAAATTCCCTAACATGGGAAAGGAAATAGTCAATCAAGTCCAGGAAATGCAGAGAATCCCATACAGGATAAATCCAAGGAGAAACAGGCAGACACTTCAAACTATCAAAAGTTAAATACAAAGAAAAAATACTAAAGAAGCAAGGGAAAAAGCAACAAATAACATACAAGGGAATCCCCGTAAGGTTAACATCTGATCTTTCAGCAGAAACTCTGCAAGCCAGAGGGGAGTGGCAGGACATATATAAAGTGATCAAAGGGAAAAACCTACAACAAATATTACTCTACCCAGCAAGGATGTCATTTAGATTCGACAGAGAAATTAAAACCTTTACAGACAAGCAAAAGCTAAGAGAATTCGGCACCACCAAACCAGCTTTACAACAAATGCTAAAGGAACTTCTCTAGGCAGGAAACACAACAGAAGGAAAAGGCCTACAAAAACAAACCCAAAACAATTAAGAAAATGATAATAGGCACATACATATCGATAATCACCTTAAATGTAAATGGATTAAATGCTCCAACCAAAAGACATAGATTTGCTGAATGGATACAAAAACAAGACCCGTATATATGCTGTCTACAAGAGACCCACTTCAGACCTAGGGACACACAGAGACTGAAAGTGAGGGGATGGAAAAAGATATTCTATGCAAATGGAAATCAAAAGAAAGCTGAAGTAGCAATTCTCACATCAGACAAAATAGACTTTAAAATTAAGATGATTAGAAGAGATGGTTCCAGGAAGATGGCGGAAGAGTAAGACACGGAGATCACCTTCCTCCCCACAGATACACCAGAAATACATCTACACGTGGAACAACTCCTACAGAACACCTACTGAATGCTGGCAGAAGACCTCAGACCTCCCAAAACACAAGAAACCCCCAACGTACCTGGGTAGGGAAAAAGAAAAAAGAATAAACAGAGACAAAAGGATAGGGATGGGACCTGCACCAGTGGGAGGGAGCTGTGAAGGAGGAAAGGTTTCCACACACTAGGAAGCCCCTTCGCGGGCGGAGACTGTGGGTGGCGGAGGGGGGAAGCTTCAGAGCCGCGGAGGAGACCACAGCAACAGGGGTGCGGAGGGCAAAGCGGAGAGATTCCCGCACAGAGGATTGGTGCCGACCAGCACTCACCACCCCGAGAGGCTTGTCTGCTCCCCCGCCGGGGCGGGCAGGGCTGGGGGCTGTGGTTCCAGCTTCGGTCTGAGCACAGGGAGAGGACTGGGGTTGGCAGCGTGAGCACAGCCTGCAGGGGGTTAGTGCGCCACGGCTGGCCGGGAGGGAGTCCGGGGAGAAGTCTGGAGCTGCCGAAGAGGCAAGAGACTTCTTCTTCCCTCTTTGGTTCCTGGTGCGCGAGGAGAGAGAATTAAGAGCGCTGCTTAAAGGCGCTCCAGAGACGGGCGCAAGCCGCGGCTATCAGCGTGGACCCCAGGGACGGGCATGAGACACTAAGGCTGCTACTGCCACCACCAAGAAGCCTGTGTGCGAGCACAGGTCACTAACCACGCCCCCCTTCCGGGGAGCCTGTGCGGCCCGCCACTGCCAGGGTCCCGGGATCCAGGGACAATTCCCACGGGAGAACACGTGGCGCGCCTCAGGCTGGTGCAACGTCACGCCGGCCTCTGCCGCCACAGGCTCGCCCGGCACTCCGTGCCCCTCCCTCCCCATGGCCTGAGTGAGCCAGAGCCCCCGAATCAGTGCTCCTTTAACCCCGTCCTGTCCGAGCGAAGAACAGACGCCCTCCGGCGACCTACACGCAGAGGCGAGGCCAAATCCAAAGCTGAGCCCCGGGAGCTGTGAGAACAAAGAAGAGAAAGGGAAACCCCTCCCAGCAGCCTCAGAAGCAGCGGATTAAATCTCCAAAATCAAGTTTATGTACCCTGCATCTGTGGAATACATGAATAGACAAGGAATCATCCCAAATTAAGGAGGTGGACTTTGAGAGCAAGATTTATGATTTTTTTCCCCTTTTCCTCTTTTTGTGAGTGTGTATGTGTATGCTTCTGTGTGAGATTTTGTCTGTCTAGCTTTGCTTCCACCATTTGAGGGTTCTATCCAACCGTTTTTCTTGTTTCTTTTTTTTAAATTTTTTTTCTTAATAATTACTTTTTATTTTAATAACTTTATTTTATTTTACTTTATCTTCATTCTTTCTTTCCTTCCTTCCCTCATTTAGACAACGAATCATCCCAAATTGAGGAGGTGGACTTTGAGAGCAAGATTTATGATTTTTTCCCCCTTTTCCTCTTTTTGTGAGTGTATATGTGTATGCTTCTGTGTGAGATTTTGTCTGTATAACTTTGCTTCCACCATTTGTCATAGGGTTTTATCCATCCTTTTTTTTCCTCTTAATAATTATTTTTTTTATTTTAATAACTTTATTATACTTTATCTTACTTTATTTTATTTTACTTTATCTTCTTTCTTTCTTTTTTTCCTTCCTTCCCTCCTTCCTTCCTCCCTCCCTCCCTCCTTTCCTTCCTTCCTTCCTTCCTTTCTCTCTCTCTTTCTTTCTTTCCTTCTTTCTTTCTACTTTTTCTCCCTTTTATTCTGAGCCGTGTGGATGAAAGGCTCTTGGTGCTGCAGCCAGGTGTCAGTGCTGTGCCTCTGAGGTGGGAGAGCCAACTTCAGGACACTGGTCCACAAGAGATCTCCCAGCTCCACATAATATCAAACGGCGAAAATCTCCCAGAGATCTCCATCTCAACACCGGCACCCAGCTTCACTCAATGGCCAGCAAGCTACAGTGCTGGTCATCCTATGCCAAACAACTAGCAAGACAGGAACACAACCCCATCCATTATCAGAGAGGCCGCCTAAAATCATAATAAGTCCACAGACACCCCAAAACACACCACCAGACATGGACCTGCCCACCAGAAAGACAAGATCCAGCCTCATCCACCAGAACACAGGCACTAGTCACATCCACCAGGAAACCTACACAACCCACTGAACCAACCTTAGCCACTGGAGACAGACACCAAAAACAACGGAAACTACAAACCTGCAGCCTGCAAAAAGGAGACCCCAAACACAGTAAGATAAGCAAAATGAGAAGACAGAAAAACACACAGCAGATGAAGGAGCAAGATAAAAACCCACCAGACCTAACAAATGAAGAGGAAATAGGCAGTCTACCTGAAAAAGAATTCAGAATAATGATAGTAAAGATGATCCAAAATCTTGGAAATAGAATAGACAAAATGCAAGAAACATTTAACAAGGACCTAGAAGAGCAGAAGATGAAACAAACAACGATGAACAACACAATAAATGAAATGAAAAATACTCTAGATGGGATCAATACCAGAATAACTGAGGCAGAAGAACGGATAAGTGACCTGGAAGATAAAATAGTGGAAATAACTATTACAGAGCAGAATAAAGAAAAAAGAATGAAAAGAACTGAGGACAGTCTCAGAGACCTCTGGGACAACATTAAACACACCAACATTTGAATTATAGGGGTTCCAGAAGAAGAAGAGAAAAAGAAAGGGACTGAGAAAATATTTGAAGAGATTATAGTTGAAAACTTCCCTAATATGGGAAAGGAAATAGTTAATCAAGTCCAGGAAGCACAGAGAGTCCCATACAGGATAAATCCAAGGAGAAATACGCCAAGACACATATTAATCAAGCTGTCAAAAATTAAATACAAAGAACAAATATTAAAAGCAGCAAGGGAAAAACAACAAATGACACAAAAGGGAATCACCATAAGGTTAACAGCTGATCTTTCAGCAGAAACTCTGCAAGCCAGAAGGGACTGGCAGGACATATTTAAAGTGATGAAGGAGAAAAACCTGCAACCAAGATTACTCTACCCAGCAAGGATCTCATTCAGATTTGATGGAGAAATTAAAACCTTAACAGACAAGCAAAAGCTGAGAGAGTTCAGCACCACCAAACCAGCTCTACAACAATTGCTAAAGGAACTTCTCTATGCAAGAAACATAAGAGAAGGAAAAGACCTACAATAACAAACCTAAAACAATTAAGAAAATGGGAATAGGAACATACATATCGATAATTACCTTAAATGTAAATGGACTAAATGCTCCCACCAATAGACACAGATTGGCTGAGTGGATACAAAAACAAGACGCATATATTTGCTGTCTACAAGAGATCCATTTCAGACGTAGAGACACATACAGACTGAAAGGAAGGGGATAGAAAAAGATATTTCATGCAAATGGAAACCGAAACAAAGGTGGAGTAGCAATTCTCATATCACACAAAATAGACTTTAAAATAAAGACTATTAGAAGAGACAGAGCAGGACACTACATAATGATCAAGGGATCAATCCAAGAAGAAGATATAACAATTGTAAATATTTATGCACCCAACGTAGGAGCACCTCAATACATAAGGCAAATACTAACAGCCATAAAAGGGGAAATCGACAGTAACACATTCATAGTAGGGGACTTTAACACCCCACTTTCACCAATGGACAGATCATCCAAAATGAAAATAAATAAGGAAACACAAGCTTTAAATGATACATTAAACAAGATGGACTTAATTGATATTTCTAGGACATTCCATCCAAAAACAACAGAATACACATTTTTCTCTAGTGCTCATGGAACATTCTCCAGGATAGATCATATCTTGGGTCAAATATCAAGCCTTGGTAAATTTAAGAAAATTGAAATTGTATCAAGTATCTTTTCCGACCACAACGCTATGAGACTAGATATCAATTACAGGAAAAGATCTGTAAAAAATAAAAACATATGGAGGCTAAACAATACACTACTTAATAACAAAGTGATCACTGAAGAAATCAAAGGGGAAATAAAAAAATACCTAGAAACAAATGAAAATGGAGACACATGACCCAAAATCTATGGGATGCAGCAAAAGCAGTTCTAAGAGAGAAGTTTATAGCAATACAATCCTACCTTAAGAAACAGGAAACATCTCGAATAAACAACCTAACCTTGCACCTCAAGCAATTAGAGAAAGAAGAATCAAAAAACCCCAAAGTTAGCAGAAGGAAAGAAATCATAAAGATCAGATCAGAAATAAATGAAAAAGAAATGAAGGAAACGATAGCAAAGATCAATAAAACTAAAAGCTGGTTCTTTGAGAAGATAAAGAAAATTGATAAACCATTAGCCAGACTCATCAAGAAGAAAAGGGAGAAGACTCAAATCAACAGAATTAGAAATGAAAAAGGACAAGTAACAACTGACACTGCAGAAATACAAAAGATCATGAGAGATTACTACAAGCAACTTTATGCCAATAAAATGGACAACCTGGAAGAAATGGACAAATTCTTAGAAATGCACAACCTGCCAAGACTGAATCAGGAAGAAATAGAAAATATGAACAGACCAATCACAAGCACTGAAGTTGAAACTGTGATTAAAAATCTTCCAACAAACAAAAGCCCAGGACCAGATGGCTTCACAGGCAAATTCTATCAAACATTTAGAGAAGAGCTAACACCAATCCTTCTCAAACTCTTCCAAAATATAGCAGAGGGAGGAACACTCCCAAACTCATTCTACAAGGCCACCATCAAACTGATACCAAAACCAGACAAGGATGTCACAAAGAAAGAGAACTACAGGCCAATATCACTGATGAACATAGATGTAAAAATCCTCAACAAACTACTAGCAAACAGAATCCAACAGCACATTAAACGGATCACACACCATGATCAAGTGGGATTTATTCCAGGAATGCAAGGATTCTTCAGTATACACAAATCAATCAACGTGATACACCATATTAACAAATTGAAGGAGAAAAACCATATGATCATCTCAGTAGATGCAGAGAAAGCTTTTGACAAAATTCAACACCCATTTATGATAAAAACCCTCCAGAAAGTAGGCATAGAGGGAAATTTCCTCAACATAATAAAGGCCATATATGACAAACTCACAGTCAAAATCGTCCTCAATGGTGAAAAACTGAAAGCACTTCCACTAAGATCAGGAACAAGATAAGGTTTCCCACTCTCACCACTCTTATTCAATATAGTTTTGGAAGTTTTAGCCATGGCAATCAGAGAAGAAAAGGAAATAAAAGGAATCCAAATCGGTAAAGAAGTAAGGCTGCCACTGTTTGCAGATGACATGATACTATACATAGAGAATCCTAAAGATGCTACCAGAAAACTACTAGAGCTAATCAATGAATTTGGTAAAGTTGCAGGATACAAAATTAATGCACAGAAATCTCTTGAATTCCTATACACTAATGATGAAAAATCTGAAAGTGAAATCAAGACAACACTCCCATTTACCATTACAACAAAAAGAATAAAATATCTAGGAATAAACCTACCTAAGGAGACAAAAGACCTGTATGCAGAAAACTATAAGACACTGATGGAAGAAATTAAAGATGATTCAAATAGATGGAGAGATATACCATGTCCTTGGATTGGAAGAATCAACATTGTGAAAATGACTCTACTACCCAAACCAATCTACAGATTCAGTGCAATCCCTTTCAAATTACCACTGGCATTTTTCACAGAACTAGAACAAAAAATTTCACAATTTGTGTGGAAACACAAAAGACCCCGAATAGCCAAAGCAATCTTGAGAACGAAAAACAAAGCTGGAGGAATCAGGCTCCCTGACTTCAGACTATACTACAAATCCACAGTAATCAAGATAGTATGGTACTGGCACAAAAACAGAAAGGTAGATCAATGGAACAGGATAGAAAGCCCAGAGATAAACCACGAACATATGGTCACCTTATCTTTGATAAAGGAGGCAGGAATGTACAGTGGAGAAAGGACAGCCTCTTCAATAAGTGGTGCTGGGAAAACTGGACAGGTACATGTAAAAGTATGAGATTAGATCACTCCCTAACACCATACACAAAAAAAATCTCAAAATGGATTAAAGACCTAAATGTAAGGCCAGAAACTATCAAACTCTTAGAGGAAAACATAGGCAGGACACTCTATGACATAAATCACAGCAAGATCCTTTTTGACCCACCTCCTAGAGAAATGGAAATAAAAACAAAAATAAACAAATGTGACCTATTGAAACTTCAAAGCTTTTGCACAGCAAAGGAAACCATAAACAAGACCAAAAGACAACCCCCAGAATGGGAGAAAATATTTGCAAATGAAGCAACTGACAAAGGATTAATCTCCAAAATTTATAAGCAGCTCATGCAGCTTAATAACAAAAAAACAAAAACCCAATCCAAAAATGGGCAGAAGACCTAAATAGACATTTCTCCAAAGAAGATATAGAGATTGCCAACAAACACATGAAAGAACGCTCAACATCACTAATCATTAGAGAAATGCAAATCAAAGCTACAATGAGATATCATCTCACACCAGTCAGAATGGCCATCATCCAAAAATCTAGAAACAATAAATTATGGAGAGGGTGTGGAGAAAAAGGAACGCTCTTGCACTCTTGGTGGGAATGTAAATTGATACAGCCACTGTGGAGAACAGTATGGAGGTTCCTTAGAAAACTACAAATAGAACTACCATACGACCCAGCAATGCCACTACTGGGCATATACCCTGAGAAAACCAAAATTTAAAAAGAGTCATGTACCAAAATGTTCACTGCAGCTCTATTTACAATAGCCCGGAGATGGAAACAACCTAAGTGCCCATCATCGGATGAATGGATAAAGAAGATGTGGCACATATATACAATGGAATATTACTCAGCCATAAAAAGAAACGAAATTGAGTTATTTGTAATGAGGTGGATAGACCTAGAGTCTGTCATACAGAGTATAGTAAGTCAGAAAGAGAGAGACAAATACCGTATGCTAACACATATATATGGAACTTAAGGGAAAAAAATGTCATGAAGAACCTAGAGGTAAGGCATGAATAAAGACACAGACCTACTAGAGAACGGACTTGAGGATATGGGGAGGGGGAAGGGTAATCTGTGACAAAGCGAGACAGAGGCATGGACATATATACACTACCAAACGTAAGGTAGATAGCTAGTGGGAAGCAGTCGCATAGCAGAGGCAGATCAGCTCGGTGCGTTGTGACCACCTAGAGGGGTGGGATAGGGAGGGTGGGAGGGACACACAAGAGAGAGGAGATACGGGGATATAGGTATACGTATAGCTGATACACTTTGTTATACAGAAGAAACTAACACAACATTGTAAAGCAATTATACTCCAATAAAGATGTTAAAAAAAAAAAAAAAAAGAAGAGCCGTGGGTAGGCATGAGTCTGCAGACAGAGCACATCTGCAGATTTTCATCCTCCCACAAAATAATCTGTTCCATCCTATGGTGGACACACCCTAAGAGGTATGCCCTTTTATGATACTGCCTTGAGTGTGGGCTGAACCTGTAGATACGTTAGGATATTTGTTCTCTTGATTAGCACACCCCACATTCAATCTGTCAAGAATCCCGTTGGCTCTATCTTCAATTCTACCTAAAACCAACCACTTCTCACCAATTCCACGGCTGCCACCCTGCTCTGAGATAGCATCATCTTTATCTGCCATATCTTCCCTGCTTCCCCCCCATCCCCCCACCCCCGTCCTCTATAATCTGCTGCCAGCTCAACACCCAAAATAACCTTTTTACACATTAAGTCAGAACACTATTCTGTTAAAAGTCTTGCAGTAGCTCTCCTTTTCAGTCAGAGTTCGCAGTCCTATGTGACCTGATGTTCATTGCCTTTGAGACCTGTTTCCCTGTCCTCCAGTGTGACAGCTGCACTGACTTCCTTGCTATCTTAGAGCCTCTGTGCTAATGTTCCCTCAGATGTCCACATGGCTGACTCCTGCAATTTATCTGGGTCCCTGCTCAAATATCATCTTTTTTAAAAGGTCAACACCAACAACCTTATAGAAAGTTCACCCTTCCCAGCTCTCCTGATTCCCATCACCCTGGTCTAATTTTTGCTTTGCCATAGCACCTATTATCTTAAAACTAACTATATAATTTACTGATTTTACTATATCTGTTGTCTTCTACTGCTCAAATAAGCTTCATGAAGCCAAGTGTATTTGTTTTCTTTCATCAATGGATCCCCACATTTACATGTCTAATCTCTGACACATAAAAGGTGCTCAATAAATACTTGTTGAATTAATTAATTATTAGGAATAAATAACTGGGGAAGAAAAAAGGCAAAGGATGATAGTTTTAACATGGCATATTTTTGTTTACATTTAAGTGTTAGAAAAAAGCATAACTTTTTACAAATCAATAAATTTGATAGGGACTTCCCTGGTGGTGCAGTGGATAAGTCTCTGCACTCTCAATGCAGGGGGCCTGGGTTCAATCCCTGGTCAAGGAACTAGATCCCACATGCATGCTGCAACTAAGAGTTCGCATGCCACAACTAAGGAGCCCACCTGCCACAACTAAGACCCAGTGCAACCAAATAAATAAATAATGAAAATATTTTTAAAATAAATAAATAAATTTGATAAACAAAGATATATATTTCCCCCATCATGCAGACTTACAATGCTATGTCTCTCTTCTAAATAACAAGAAACAAGTTCAGACTTTAAATAATAATGAATTCCTAATAAAGAACTAAAATTAGCAAAATAAATTTTAAATGTAAGACCAAAAAAACCTCTAGCCTTTAAGTAGTGCTTTCTATTTACCAGACTATTCATATAAATTACCCAAACAACAATACTAATCTTCTAGCTTCCTTTACAGATGAAGAAATGGGTATGGAAAGGTCAGATAACTTTCCCAAAGTCACACAAGAAGCAGTCAAAAATGTGAGATTTGAACCCAGATTTAAATTCACCTTATACCTAACATCATTCTTCATTCTTTACAACACATGCCAGTTAAGAATGGGGACCTGAGGGACTTCCCTGGTGGCACAGTGGATAAGACTCCACGCTCCCAGCGCAGATGTCCTGGGTTCGATCCCTGGTCAGGGAACTAGGTCCCATATGCTGCGACTAAGAGTTTGCATACCACAACTAAGGAGCCTGCCTGCTGCAACTAAGACCCCGTGCAGCTAAATAAATATTTAAATAAAAAAAAAAAAAAAAAAAGAATGGGGACCTGAGCCAGATTCCACTCAAATCCCAGAGCTAAGCGTAGGCTAATCATATTATTTCTCTGTGCCTGAGTTTATTCATCTGTTAAATGGAGATAATAGTACATTCTCATACAATTGTTGAGACAAAGAAATGACTTAATGAACACATATAGACTCAACAAACATTAGCTGTTACCATTATTATCATTATTATTATAATTACCTCAAGGAAGTAATAATAGCAAATAATTGTTCTTTTCAGAACCCCTTTAGTGTCTGTTCATTTTATATTTCCTTCCTTACACCTTCTCAGTCATTACTGTTCGGTGCCCTAAAGAACGATGAGTATTCCAAAATTCTTACTGCTTTTAACAAATGTACTGAATTCCAGGGATTTCTTTCAGGACTCTTCTGATTTCTAAGACATAATAACCATTTGTATAAATTATCATACAAGTAAAAAGGGTTTTATATTAAAGAAATATAAAAGTCATTTCTCTGGTTCTAATTTTACTTCATTTTCTATAAATTTACTTGGATAGAATTATTAAATAACTACTAAAACATCTTATATAGTAAATTGGAGTATTCCCACATGCCACCTGAAGTCTCTTCTTTTCATTTTTTAAAAAAAAAGAGTGTTAAGATTTTTCTAGATTCAGCTCAAACTAAAATTTTTCAGGGAGCATTGTATGAGTCCAATCAGTGCTTTGAGGATCAAATAGAAATTAATCAATATAGTCCTTACAGTCTCATGAAGAATGTGGACCTCTAATACTGAGAATTAAGACAGTGAAGATCTATTTCAGTTATAAGCATTGACTAATAGGGATCAGTTCCAAAGTTTGTCATAAAATGTTCTCTGTAAAATGATTTCTATTATAACATTTGAAATATATTTCCACAAAAGGGAAAAAAAAAACCCTCAATTTAAAACTTTTGGCAAAGACAGAGGTAAGATATGTCCCAAATCAAAAAACATTTTTGCTTTAAATATACTAACTAGCAATTTATTTTTCCTTTTGAAGATTGCATATAATTTCCCACAAATTTTTTTTTCACCTTTACCATCCAAGCTTCCTCATTCAACAAACATTCACATTCATGGACCAAGTACTGCTATAGGTAAGATGAATACGATTACATCCTTACCCTCTGGTAGATTGGGCAAAAATATTTCTCTTCTCCAACAGAATCACTGTCTACTTTGATACAGTCCAAATTAAAAATGTATCAACTTAAATACTTCAGACAATAAGAAATGAATCAATTCCCTACTTGATTAATTTAGTATCTTAAAAACCTATATATCAAATTTGCATATAAAAAGGTGTGTGGTATTTTAATTATATTCTTATGCATCTGGGGAAAGTTGTTCCTTTTCAGAATATAAGGTTTTCAATATTCAGTATAGATATTTATTATATAAAACCAGAGCCAGAGGGTAGGTTGGTAGAGCCATTATATATCCTGACTTTTTCATGTTATTATTCACACATTCATTTATACACTCACGTACAATAATAAATGGATGTATTTCATTTTAAACCTAGGGTTTCAAATTCTTTTCCCATCTAGGTTACTAAAGAATACTGAGTAGAGTTCCCAATGCTATACAGTGGGTCCTTGTTGGTTATCTATTTTAAATATATAGCGTGTATATGTCAATAGATGTATGTACATGTATAACTGAATCACTTTGCTGTACACCTGAAAATAACACAACATTGTAAATCAACTATACTCCAATATAAAATAAATAAAAATTTTGAAATGTAAAATAAAATCTAGGGTTAAACACAGGCTTAAATAATAGGGTAAGAGCGCCACCTCGTGGACTCATAAAAATTGGATGCTTGTCATTTCCATTCCATTAAGTTTTGCATACACATAAGCTTGTCTTTTCAGTGATACAGGTATTAATAACATTTAGTGCACTAGAGTAAATGTCTGACATCATGGAAGATCTATAAAGTATATTATAGGGGGAAGTAAAGGAAAACAAGTAAAGAGAATTTTAGCAAGTGATCATTTTCAATTTGTTAATATGTCCAGTATAAAAGCATTAGAGATTTTACAAATATTAGTTTATAAATACTATAAAACAGTAATAAGATCGTTCATTTTAATGTACTATATTTCTATATTATATATTAAATAATCTCTTGCATAAAGGCATGCAAGCCAAAAAAAATTTTTTTAAGGCCTTATTAGAAAACAGATTAAATCAAAGACCAAGGATCGCAAGTCGTCTGAGAAGGGAAAAAAGAAAGTCAAGTTTGGAGATGTTAAATATTTAGTGAAACATGAATGCAACATCTCACCAACAAGCACATTTCTACAACAAAGGCAAGCAATCACTCGAGGTAATGGAGGCCGATTTAAGATCACTGAACACCTGGCGACTCCAGTTTGTCATGCTAAACCATAAAAGGCTTAGCAGGTTTCTCGCTAAATCTCCCAATATGTGTTATAGACATTTCATGAAGTCATTTACTTAATAGTACCCCAGCTCCAAAGTGTGACTCACCATCACCTCAAAGCTCATTAGTCCTACTTACACTTCCAGTGTCCCTCACTCTGCTCATGCGTTATCATCCCTCTTCATCTGGCTTAAATTCCATGGCAAATCAGCATAATCTCTCCCATTCGTATGTTCCCTCTCCTTTTTGTCACTTTGTTTAACTTTCTTGGCAAACCCCAACCTTAGTTATTTCCAACTCTCTGTCAGCTTTACATCTACACCTATGCAGCTGAGCTTAGTGTGGAGAAAATATACAATCGTGACTTTTTTTTATTTAAACCAATTTAAATTCATTACAAGAACTGAAGTGGACCCCTAAAGTGGCCCGGGAATCCTACTACATTTCCTAGTCTATTCACACTCTCTCCTAATTATATCTCCTCCTCTCTCCTCAACTATCCAACACTCCCTCCCTCATCCTCACTCTCAGTTGATGAGTTTGATTTCTATTACTCTGAAAAAAGGGAACAAATTAATAGAAGAGACTGTTCAAAAGTTCACACCAGCACATCATTCACTTACCAGTATCTGTACCCTGCTACTCCTGCTTCAGTGGATGAAAAATTGCTTGAACTACCATTTAGACTAACTCCTACTTTATGCACAAGATCCTACCTCATCAACCAAGAAATTTACTAACTCTCTCCTATATAATCAATTTTTTCATTTCTACTGGATATTTCCCATCAATACAAAAACACTTTACATTCTCCCATGCTTAAAAAATAACCCACCCTTGATCCTACATCACTCTGAGGTACTGCCCCATTTCTCATCCCCTTTATAGTAAAACTCCTCAGATGAGTCATCTAAATCCATTGTCACCAACTCTGCCCCTCCCATTCTCTCTGAAACTATTCTTTTTTTTTAAATTTATTTTATTGAAGTATAGTTGATCTACAATGCTGTGTTAGTTTCTGGTGTACAGCAAAGTGGTCAGTTACATATATATATTTTTTTCTTTTTCACATTCTTTTCCATTATGGTTTATCACAGGGTATTGAATATAGCTTCCTGTGCTATACAGTAGGACCTTGTTGTTTATCCATTCCATTTATAATAGTTTGTAGTTTGCATCTTCTAATCCCAATTCCCAATCCATCCCTCCACTGCCCCGCTCCCCCTTGGCAACCATAAGTCTGTTCTCTGTGTCTGTGAGTCTGTTTCTGTCTGAAATTATTCTTAACAAGGTCCCAAATGACCTCCACACAGCAAATCCAATAGTCATTTCTCAACTCCCATCTTACTTGTACCATGAACAGTTGATCATTCCCTCTTATTTGAAAAGCTTTTTTCTTGCCTTTCAGGACACCACACTTCTCGTTACCTCACTTCTCAGTCCCCTTGGCTGGTTCCCGGTATTTTTCCTGTGGACCTGCCCAAGGGTTCAGTCTTTGATCCTATTTTCTATCTATACTTTGTCCCTTGGTATTAGCATCCAATCTCATGGCTTTAAGCGCCACCATGACAGCTCCCACATTTGTTTCTCCAGCCCAGACCTTTCCCCAGAACATGCGCATATAGTGATCTCCCGACTCAACAATTCTACTTGGATGTCTAAAAGGCGTCTCAAACTTAACACAGACAAAACTATCTTCCTCAGTGCTCCTCCCACCAAAGCTGCTACTCCTTAGTCATCTCCATCTCAGCAAATAATCAAAAAAGCTTGAAGCCATTTTTCTCATACCCCTTCACCCTTCCTCTTATATCCTATGTCCAATCTGTCCTCAAATACTATCAGTTCTACTGTAAAAATCTGTTCGGAGTTGAATCGTTTATTTACTCCACTGGTACCACTAAGCCAACACTGTTCTCTCATTGTATTATTGCACTAGCTTAACTGGTGTACCTGCTCCAACCCTATTCCCCACCACTGTTCTGTCTCTCTTCTCAGTAGAGCTTCAAGAAAGAACATGTAAGTCCAAAGTCATATCATGTCATTCCTCTACTCAAAACTCTCCAGCAGTTACCGAGGTTACTCAAACAAACAAAATAAAACCTAAAAACCATACGATGACTTATAAGGCCCTAGGTAGCCTATTACCTTTCTAACTTCACTTCCTATTTGCTTACCCCACTCCAGCCAAACTGGTCTCATTTCTGTTCCTTGACTACAACAAGTATATGAGTTATTGATTGCTGAATAACAAATTATCCCAAAATTTACTGACTTAAAACAACCATATCTCACACACTTTCTGTAGGTCAGGAATCCAGGTAGAGCTTAGCTGGATTCTCTGCTTCAGCGTCTCTGACAGAACTGCAATCAACAGCTGGGGCTCTAATCATCTTAAGGCTCGGCTTGTTAAAGATTCACTTCCAAGCTCACTTACCTGGCCGTTGACAGGATTCAGTGGCCTTTTGGTCTGACAGCCCCAGTTCCTTAATGGACGTTGGCCAGAGGCCACTGTCTGTTCTTTGCCACACAGGCCTCTCCAGCATAGGAGCTTGCTTCATCAAAGCAAGCGATCCAAAAAGGCAAGAGAAAGAATGGGAGCAAGACACAGATCAGAGTCTTTTATAACCTCACCCCAGAAGTGACATCTCATCCCTTTGCCACTCCAGGGAAGGGGATTGCATAACGGAGGGAGTGACACAAGGTGGGGATCACTAAGAACCTTGTAAAATGCTGTCTACCACACAGGTTTGGTGCCACTCAGGAAGCACTGGCTGCATAGAACATTCTTCCACATATCAGCATGTTTCACTCCCTCACCTTCAAGTCTTTGACCTCATGTCACCTTCTCAGTGATATCTTTTTAATATTACAATCCCTACCCCCCAAACACTCCTCATCCCCTTCTTTATTTTTCTCCACAGCACTTAACTGACTTTAAGGTACCACATAATTTACTTATTGTGGTTGATTTCTATTTTGTCAACTTAGCTAAGCTCGTACTGCATTTCCACTTCCTTCCCCGAAGAGTTCCCAGATAGCATGGACCACAGAGACATTCTGCCTGAGATTCGGTAGGTGGAAGTGAAGCAGAAGTCCTAGACTTTCACACGAGGAAGGCCAGTGCAGGGCACGAGGCAGTGTTGCAGGTCGTGCACTCTGTGACCTCTTCTACCAACACATCCTGTAGGTGTTGGGTAGCAGTCAGGTCCAAACCTTCAACGCCTGCCAGATCTTCTCTTCCAATCTCGGCAACTCGTGAGTCTGTGACAGAGGACTCGCCCCTCCTGCAGATCACTTCCATCATCAAAGTTGAACCCTGGGAACCAGGGAGAAATCAGTGAAGATTCCAATCCATTCTCACGGGTTCCAGTTCATCCTTGCCAGTTTTCCTTGCTTCCTCCACTTGACAATTGTGATTTGACCTTTTGCTAGTAGTTCTGCTCCTCTGATAGATCTCTAATATCCATTTATGTGGGTTTTCTTCCATTAAAACAGAAGCTCTGTGAGTAAAAAATATTGTCTGTTTTGTTTACTGCTCTTGCCCCAGCACCTAGAACAGGACCTGGTACATAGTACAACTTTTTAAGACATAAGGCACTAAGAATAAATATTAAGGGTGGCAAGAAAAGGAAAAGACTAATAGATGTTCTAGAAGAAAGGTTCCTGTAAAAATTAAAAACTGGAATGTGTCTTAATGGATGGATAGGAAGGAAATACAGTCTACACTATGAAATAGCATGAAAAAAATCGAGATGAGTGTAACATACACTGTATGTTGTCCAGGGATTAGGAATCTGACCTGCGGAAGCCATTATCATTTCTGTAGCAAGTGACTAACCTGGAGAAAATGCTATTTCAGGACATTTATCTTCCAGGAATACACTCAGTTGATTGGAAAGGGAGAATCAGAAAAGTAGGGATACAAATCACACGTGTTGTCTTAGATTACTAGTATGACAATAAAGAAAAGGTAAATATAAAAATAATTGTTAAAAGGTTATAACATGGCAACTGTAGAAATCATTAGTGCTATTTATTGATTTCTGATTCTCCTCGTAAACACATAGTAGGGTTCCATTTCCCCACCTTTTTGAAGTTATGCATGGCCATGAAACTTGCTTTAGTCCCAGAAATATGAAGCAACATGACAAATGCCAATTCAAAATGGAAGACTTTAATAACAAGTGTGATTCTCTACCTTCCCTTCTCCCTTCATGTTGCCTAGAAATATTACAAATGGTGAAGGTTTCATTAGTCTGAGTCTCTAAATGGCCAAGAGCATTACAAGAAACAAACTTTTGTGGTTTTAAGCCACAAAGACTTTGGATTGTTCGTAACTGCAACACAACCTCACCCATTCTGATTGTGGCAGTTTTAACTGGTGTCGACAAATATTTACATTCCCTTCTTTAAGAGATGGAGCTTAATTTCCCTCCCTTTTTGTGTGAGCTGAAGTTAATAACTCATTTCTAACAAGTGATGGCATGTAACTTCTCAGACTAGGTCTGAGAAAAACATTAGGACTGTCTCTTGGATCACTCACTTTGGGGAAAACCAAACTGCTGTAACTTGAGGACACTAGAGCAGACCTATGGAGATCCACATGCTGAGGAGTTGAGGCCTCTTGCCAACTATTAGCATTAGCTTGCCAAGCTCAGGAGTGAGCCACCTTGGAAGAGGATCCTACAGCCCCAGGCAACATCCTGAATGCAACCTCAAGAGATATACTAAGACAGCTTAGCTGCTCTTGGATTCCTGATCTGCAGAAATTGTACAAGATGATAAATGCTTACTGTCTTAATCCACCATGCTTTAGGCTAATTTGATACACAGCAATAGATAACAAATACATTGAATGATATAGAAACACACTAAAATTGAACATTGAGGATAGAATGAAATCAAAGATAGCTCCTAGGCTTTGAGCTTTGAAAAATTTGGAAAAATTGTGGTATCACTGACTGTAAGTTATTTAATTCCATTGTATTTTTGAGGCAAGGGCCATGTCTGCTCAACAAACATTTGCTGGAGTCTTGTAAATGTTTAACAAATGAAAAAAGTGTTCAGAACTGAAAAAAAATATTCTACTACAGATAGGGGAGAACTCTCATCTCCTCTTGTCTAGACACTATACTTCTATTACAATTTTGTTCCCAGTAGTACCACATTGCTAGTACACACCAACTGCAAGTTTAAATTCCCAAAGTATTTTAAGATGAAAGTAAGCCCACAGGCGATTTCCTGACTATATTTCCTCCCACTTATCTCAACAGTCATATGAGAGATGTGCAGTTATGCTACTTTTGTTTCCCTGATGATTACCATAGTTTCTAAACTAAAACCCTAAAAGGAAAAAGGGAGAAGTAGTATAGTTGAAGAATGAGTACTCTATAATGAATGGTTTCAGTTCATGTATCAAATGCAGAATTGAAATATTTTCCAGCCGTTTTATCAGTCTAACAGGTTCACCTCACAGTCTATCTTTAAAATCCTTAAACTAACCTTTATTTACAATCAATTTTTAATCCTTCTATCTATTACCACATTATCTCTCCTGAGAACGCACTCTAAGCCTCAAAGATTTGGCTTGAACAGTGGCTAAATCCATTAGGTATGATCTCGGAATCCCACCAAATTTAGAAATATTGCCATCTTAGCCACAAATTTCACACTAACAGTAGACAAAAACCATCACTAAAGCACCACTTGTTAAAATGAAAACAGACTAGAAAGTTATGACTTTTATTAAACTTTATTTTTAAATAGTTTCAGATTTACAGAAAAGTTACAAAAATGGTACAGGGAGTTCCCAGACACCCGTCGTCCAACTTCCCCTATTGTTAACATCTTATAATACCGTGTACATCTGTCACAACTAAGAAACCAACACTGGCACATTACTATTAACTAAATTCCACACTTCATTCAAATTTCATCAGTTTTGCATTAATGTCCTTTTTCTGCTTGAGGATCCCAGCCAGGATACAACATTACACTTAGTCATTATGTCTCATCTCCTCTGGTGTGACAGTTTCACAAACTTTGTTTTTCATGACCACAACAGTTTGAGTACAGTTTAGGGAATTAGTAGAAGGTCCACCGATTTGATTTTGTCCGATGTTTTTCTCCTGAGTAGACTGGGGTTAGAGCTTTGCGTAAGAATAACACAGAAGGAGGTGAAGTGTTCTTCTCATCACATCTTATCAGGGTACACACAATCAATATGACTTACCACTGATGTTGATATTGATTACCTGGCTTAGGTAGTATTTGCTAGATTTCTCTACTGTAAAGTTATGCTTTCCCCCTCTTGCCTTACCCTACCCATTGAAAGCAAGTCACTAAGCACAGCCCATACTCAAGATGGTGTTGGGGTAGGAAAGGGGGATTAAACTTTATCTCCTGGAGAGAAGTGACTTTTTAAAATAAATATAAAATTTACTCAATTCCTGAAATACATACTGAGTACCTCAAAGCATTTGCTAATGCAATTTAGTGCCCATTTAATGTGAATCACTCTGCTAGGCACTTCAAATAATGGTTAGAAACTGACCTACATCATGAGGAGTTTATAATATAGTGGAGAAAACATACGACAAGAAAAATGCTAGTTAAGTACTATAATGCTAGTTAAGTCACAAAAAGGGAAAAATCAAATTCAGTTGGAGTTATGAAAAGTTTCATAGAACAAGAGATATTTAAGCAAGGTATTTAAAGCTGAGTATAATTTTGAGAGATGGAAATTCAACAACCATTTATGATTTTAAAAATCTCAAAAAAGTGGGTATAGAGGGAACGTACCTCAATATAATAAAAGCCATATATATCAATCCCATACCTAATATCATACAGTGAAAAGCTAAAAACTTTTCATCTAATATCAGGAACAAGACAAGGATGCCCACTCTCACCACTTTTGTTCAACATAGTATTTGAAGTCCTAGTCAGAGCAATTAGGCAAGAAAAAGAAATAAAAGGTATCCAAATTGGAGAGAAGTAAAACTGTCACTATTTTAGATGACATGATTTAATATATAGAAAACCCAAAGATTCCTCCAAAAAATTGTTAGAACTAATAAACGAATTCAGTAAAGTTGCAGAATACAAAATCAATATACAAAAATCTGTTACATTTCTACACGTTAATAACAAACTATTGGAAAAAGAAATTAAGAAAACAATCCCATTTACAACTGCATTAAAAAGAATTAAATACCTAGGAATAAATTCAACAAGGAGGTGAAAGACCTGTACACTGAAAACTATAATACACTGATGAAAGAAACTGAAGACACAAACAAATGGAAAGATTATCCATGCTCATGGATTGGAAGAATACTGTTATAACATCCATACTATGCAAAGCAATCTACAGATTCAATGCAATCCTTACCAAAATTCCAATGGCATTTTTCACAGAAATAGAACAACAAACCTAAAATTTGTATGAAATCACAAAAGACCCCAAAAAGCCAGAGCAATCTTGAGAAAGATGAACAAAGCTGAAGGCATCATGCTCCCTGATTTCAAACTATACTACAAAGCTCTAGTGATCAAAAGAGCATAGTGTTGGCACAGAAAGAGACACATAGATCAATAGAACAGAATAGAGATCCCAGAAATAAACCCACACATATACAATGAGTTAATTTATGACACAGGAGCCAAGAATATACAATAGGGAAAGGACAGTCTCTTCAATAAATGGTGGTGGGAAAACTGGAAAACCACATGCAAAAGATTAAAAATAGGCCACTATCTTACACCATACACAAAAATGAACTCACAGTGGATTAAAGACTTGAATGTAAGACCCGAAACCATAAAACTCCTAGGAGAAAACATAGGTGGTAAGCTCCTGGACATCAGTCTTGGTGATGATTTTTTTTTTTTCCCAGTGCCATACAGCATGTGGCAATTTAGTTCCCTGACCAGGGGTTGAACACATGCCTACTGCATTGGAAATACATAGTTTTAACCACTAGACCACCAAGGAAGTCCCTTGGAGACGATTTTTTGAAACTGACCCCAAAAGTACAGGCAATAAAAGCAAAAATAAACAAGTGGGGCTACAACAAACTAACAAGTTTTGGCACAGCAAAGGAAACCATCAACAAAATGAAAAGGCAGCCTACTGAATGGGAGAAAGTATTTGCAAATCATATATCCTGCTAAGGAGCTAATATCCAAAACATATAAAAACTCATACAACTCAATAGCAAAAACATCCAATCCATTAAAAAAAAAAATGGGCAGGGTCTTCCCTGGTGGTGCAGTGGTTGAGAGTCTGCCTGCCGATGCAGGGGACACGGGTTCGTGTCCTGGTCCGGGAAGATCCCACATGCCGCGGAGTGGCTAGGCCCGTGAGCCATGGCTGCTGAGCCTGCGTGTCCGGAGCCTGTGCTCCACAATGGGAGAGGCCACAACAGTGAGAGGCCCGCATACCGCAAAAAAAAAAAAAAAAAATGGGCAGAAGATCTAAATAGACATTTTTCCAAAGACATGCAAACAGCCAAGAGGCACTTGAAAGGATGCTCAATGTCACTAGTCATCAGGAAATGTACATCAAAAATATAATGAGATATCACCTCACACATGTTAGTATGGCTATTATCAAAAAGACAAGGAATAACAAGTGTTGGTAAGAATGTGGAGAAAAGGGAACCCTCATGCACTGTTGGTGGGAATGTAATTGGTGTGTAGCCACTATGGAGAACAGTATGAAGGTTCTTCAAAAAAATTAAAAGTAGAACTAGAGGGTGATCCAGCAATTCCACTCCTTGGTATTTACTCAAAGAAAACAAAACACTAACTCAAAAAGATATATGCACCCCCATGTTCACTGAAGGGTTATTTTTAACAGCCAAGATATGGAAACAACCTAAGTGTCTGATGGATGAATGAAAAAAGAAGATGTGGTACACACACACACACACACACACACACACACAAAGGAATACTATTATGCCATAAAAAAGAATGAAATCTTGCCATTTGTGACAACATGGATGGATCTTGAGGGTATTATGCTAAATGCAATACATTGGACAGAGAAAGACAAACACTGTATGATCTCATGTATATGTGGAATCAAAAAAACAACCACCACCACCACCACCCATAGACTCATAATATAAACTCCAAGTTATAAAATAAGTAACTCCTGGAGATGTAATATACAACATAGTGACTATAGTTAATAATAGTGTATTGTACATTTGAAAGTTACTAAGAGAGTAAATCTTAAAAGTTCTCACCGCAAGAAAAAAAAAATGTTGTAACTATGAATGAGGATGGAGGTTAACTAGACTTACTGTGGTGATCATTTCAGAATATATACAAATATCAGATCATTATGTTGTACACCTGAAACTAATCTAACGTTATGTCAACTACAGGAAGAAAAAAAGAAAATAGATGGGAAATAGATGGAAAGACATTCAAGATGGAGAAAAGAGCATAAACAAAATATGAGGGTTCTCTCTCTCTCCCTCTCTCTCATTCATCCAGTGTTTTAGCACTTTAACCCAACACAAACATTCATTTTAACATCTTCACTAAATCTTACTAGGTTAGCATAAGTGAATGGTGTTAGGGGCTATATTGAGTCCTCCCGAAATTCATTATGCTTAAGTCCTAACCCCCCCCCAGTACCTCAGAATATGACTATATTTGGAGATAAGGTCTTTAAAAAAATAATTCAGGTTAAAAGAGGTCATTAGGACAGGCCCTAATCCAATATAACCGGTGTCCTTTATAAGAAGATATTAAGTTACAGATAGGCACAGAGAGAAGAGGATGTGAAGAAACAGGCCCATCTACAGGTCAAGCAGAGATCTCTGAAGAAACACACCTGTGGACACCTTGATCTCAGACTTCTAGTCTCCAAAATTATGAGAAAATAAATTACTGTTGTTTAAGACATCCTGTCTGTGGTATTTTGCTAGACCAGGCCTAGCAAAACAACACATGCTGTTAGAGTTTCTAAATCAAATCTAATTTGGCAAAATTTCCCACTGTGACGTTATTTAAACCTTATTATTGTGTAGTTCTTTCCATTCACTAGTATCATGAAGAGAGTAAAGTTAAGGTGAAGAAAGGAAAAAGTGAGCCTTAAAAACAACTTTAGTTCTTTCAAATTTTATGCCCTATAAACTTGTCCATACCAACCCTAACCATAACAAATTTTTGCCCTAAATTCTTTCCCCTAGAAAAGTATGTAGTGATTTCATGAAGCTTCACAGATCTCTCTTGTAGCACTTTATTCACCAGATCGCTAGATAACATTATCCCTGACAGCAACTGCAGCAACACAGTGCCCCAAATGGTCCACTACTAAGTAAAAGCTTTACCTCGATCCACCTTTTTGTCTCATACCGGAGGAAAATTAAAAGGGAAAATAGAAAATAAATTTAAATGGCATTTAACAAGCACATATTAGGACTAAAAGTATTCCTAAACGTCTGTAATTCCCGTTTTCAAGAAATAGACCTACCATATTTTTAGCTGCATCCCCAAAGAAACGTACAGCTGGGAAGTTAAGACCCAGGTGTCCACTTGCAAGAGTCAACAGACGCTCTGGAGCGGCTAGCTTGTGGACCACAAACCCTGGCTCCGAAGGCAACACGGGAAACGTTCACACACGCGTGTAAAAGGGTCTCCCGCACGCTCGTCCGGTCTAATACCCTTTCCTTTTCCTAATCTTGTGTTTACAAAATCGTTTGGCAAGGCTTTCAGTAGAGTGCAAATACTCCTAAGAGATTAGGCTCCCCCAAAACAAAACAAAAACTGATTGCAGACCACTGACACCTGCGCTTCAGGAACAGCAATGTCGGCAGAACACGGGAAAATACGGAGTTTTTTAGCAGAGAGACCAAAAAAAAAAAAAAAATCAGCTAATTCCATGAAAATCAACCAACAAAAAGGTTAAGCAGAGAACTATCGAACCTGGTGCTTTGGTAACAAGGGTGACTTGTAAAGTAACTCCTAACAAAACAGCCCTTCCGCCTTCTTCACTCAGCGGACGCGCGAGTCCAGCAAGATTTCCTGATTTCGCGAGGACTTTTGGCAGCTCTGAATGCGCACGCGTCAGAATCGGAGGCCACGTGAGCAGCCCAGATCTAGCGCGGGGGCGAGGCGGGGTGGAGAAGCTGAGGAAGGGGAGGGCCATCAAGAAAACGGTGGCCTGGGCTTCTCTGGTGGCGCAGTGGTTGAGAGTCCGCCTGCTGATGCAGGAGACGCGGGTTCGTGCCCCGGTCCGGGAAAATCCCACATGTCGCGGAGCGGCTGGGCCTGTGAGCCATGGCCGCTGAGCCTGCGCGTCCGAAGCCTGTACTCCGCAACGGGAAAGACCACAACAGTGAGAGACCCGCGTACCGCAAAAAAAAAAATGAAAGTTGGTGGCCAACGGATGGGGTGGAACCTCAGCGGAGCTGGGAGGGCGGGGCGGGGCGGGGAGAAAGCGCATAGGCCCCGCCCCTCGCGGCTTTTCCCCGGAATAGCGTCACCCGCTCTATAAGAGAGCGTGTGGCGAAGGATTCGGCCTTTTACATCCGGGAAGCGTCGAGTTTAGGTGGAAGTACTGCGTTGTGTTTCGTGTGCTAAAATACTTAAGACAGAACTTTTGGCCAAGTTTGAAATGCAGGAGATGCAACAGTCTTGTAGAAGTAGATCGACGTCAGCTTGGAAAACCTCTAGGTTAAAACTCCTGAGTGGGCTTAAATGTTCATTGATTCGCGGGGCAGCCACGTTCAACCGGGGGCGCTGAGTCGGAAAACTAGCGCCGGTGGGCCGTGGGCCTTCCGGCAAAGGTTAAATGCAGCTGATGACTCCGGTTAAGGTCATTAGTTCTGCTTTTGGTGTCATGTGGCCATCTTGAATCTACTCCGACACTATGAAATAATAACACCGCATCCTGATAACCCGCCAGTTTGATCCAGGTGGTGAGTAGTATCTGTAGTTGTCCTTGCTGGTCTTTTCTGGGATTATGAATCTCCATGTATCTTTGGGACCTGTCAGCTGTGGCAGTCTCCCTTCCTAGCCATGGAAGAGCATATTCTTGTTTATTGGCAAAGCTGTCACCATCTAATTGGTATCAGATTCTGACTTGCACAAGTAACATTCTTCACTTTAAAAATCTGGAGGGTACTGGGTTATTGGGCAGACATCTAACTACTGTTCAAATGTTTTTAGGAAGCTGAGCTAATTGTTCCAGTGGATGATGGAAAACAACAAGGTACGTTCCTGTTATATATACATATATATTTATTTATTTATTTCTGAATCTGAAACCCTTAGTGCTAAGGATTTGGAAGGCCAAAATTGGTATATTTTGCTGGCATTTTGTAATTTAAAAGAGTAAATAGCCAACTGAATAGAAAGTAACTGAAGTAGCTGCTAAGACTCAGCACCATGAGGTAAGTACAGAAATTAGAGTTTTATAAAGCTGGTTTTCTTCTCTTGCAGAAGTCAAGAAATCCAAAGCGATATGGGTGAAGTCTTATTAGCATCCTGAAGTACACTGCCAAATGTGATTTTAAATCTCAAGTATGGTATTTAAATGGAGAATAAATAAGTGCTTCCTTGCTATATCAATAAAATGCTCGATTTGTACAGATGTCAGTGTTCCCTGACTGAATGACTAATAAGTGCAAAGGTAACTACAAGTAGTGAACAGGCTACCTCCTGTTCCACTGTTGGGAGCTCGAGTGGAAGTAACATGAATTAGTATTGTTGTGTAAGGTGTTATTTGGAGAAAACTGTTATACATAAAAACCAGTTTACCCCTGAGGAAGAGAGTAGGGTCATTTAATACCACACAGAAGATTAAGGAAACTGCACAGTGAAAAGCTATGCACTTTATTTACACAGATGTACACTGAACACGTGCATCTTTAAAACTCACACTTAACATTTAATAAGAAAATTAAGCTATAATAAATGCATATTTTATGAACCAAGCATTCTACCTCAAGGTTGAGCAAACTGCAGGCCATCTGTTAACTATCTGTTCTTTAAGTTTGCCAGCCTCTGGTCTAGTTAAAAAGCCAATATAAATGTTTGCATCAGCGTTGTAGTTCAATTACAAGGATGGCCCATGAGAAACTTTCAGGAAGATAAATTTTCTCACCTGCATTGCAGGTTTTTCCTTTATCAAAGTCATGAGTGTTTAGAAAACGTTTTAGTGCTATTCTACTTGAACTGCATTGCAGTTCTGCAAAGTAGTAAACTATAAAGCACTTTCAGGTTAGCACCAGTTGTTTTACATAGCTCAGAATTTACAAAAGGGATGCAATATGATACAGAAGGGAAAGGGATGGGGGTGAAGTCCCTCCCTGGCGAGTTAGCCATTTAAGAGGATTACTTAAGCATTCTAAATCCTATAGTTTGTACTCACCTCTTCACCTTTTTTTACTACCTGGGATTTTGAGAAGGAC
The DNA here is from genome assembly GCF_963924675.1 of Phocoena phocoena. Lineage (NCBI taxonomy): Eukaryota > Metazoa > Chordata > Mammalia > Artiodactyla > Phocoenidae > Phocoena > Phocoena phocoena. The sequence continues at coordinate 117,008,143 of NC_089223.1, forward strand.
TCGTGATAGCAGTCTACTCAAGTATCCTGAGGGCTTACCTTTTATATTTGGGCAAAGATTTTGTGCTGCTACCAAGAATGCCCTGTAGGATACATAATATAAGCAGCTATCCCTTACTCCTTTGGGAAACAGCGGGAAGGAAAACTTACCTTTAGACAGGAGAACCATGGGTTAGAGGGGTGGAAGGAGATGCTCTTGTCTGCATTGGGACTCTTCCTGTTCTGGAGTTTGGATTCAAAGCCTTTCAACAGCTGTGTCATCTTGGCCTCTGCCTGTTAACCCATTTGAAAACTAGAAATATTATAAAATCTTACCTTTTATAAATTGTCAATGAGGTGCATAGCCACCTAGCACATAAGTGGTATATGGATTAAACATAACAGTTATTTTAAACTTTCCCAAACTATAGACAGGGAAAACATTTTTAATGGTCTATTTTTATTAGATGGGACTGTATCAGGATAGTCTGCAGGTTTAAGTTAGTTGCCAGAAGGTTGCAGTAGGTGGCACTCTTAAATCATGGTCTGGAAAACAGCATGATGCTAAAGAAAAAACATATTTTTACCAAGCTGTAAATTTGAAGTGATTAAAAGTAATCAAGCAGATTGAATTAGGTTGTGCGTTAAACAGTTTGAAGGCATTCTTATGTTTTCAGGAATGCTGAAGTGTGCTAACAACATACAAGGTAGCTAGAATGTTTTTCTCTTTAGTTGCCATAGTGCTTGGTACAAAGGCTTCATTCAGGAATGTACTGTGACAATGATATTCCTTTCCAGTCAGTTTATAATAGAATTCCTTTATCTTTTTTGGCCTTCGATTTTCTCACGAAAGGCCAGAAAGATGTGGTCTGATATTTTTATCAGCCTAAGGAAAAAAGTCCGAGCTTAAAAAATTACATGAACAGAAAACAATGCCACTCTTATTTTTTTTTGGTGGGTGCGGTACGCGGGCCTCTCACTGTTGTGGCCTCTCCTGTTGCGGAGCACAGGCTCCGGACGCGCAGGCTCAGTGGCCATGGCTCACGGGCCCAGCCGCTCTGCAGCATGTGGGATCTTCCCGGACCGGGGCACGAACCCGTGTCCCCTGCATCAGCAGGCAGACTCTCAACCACTGCACCACCAGGAAAGCCTGCCACTCTTATTTTGAGTATAGTAAAGAGTATTTTTTTTATGTCAAATGTAGGCTCTTTATATGAATATATACCATATTGATTCAGTTATAAAGGAGTTCTCAATCCAAGTAAATGTAAAAACAGCCTGACTGCACAATCAGTATACAATAATCTCTGGAGAATGCTGAGAAACAGGCAGAGACAAGACTCATGGGAATAATGAATTTAGTGTCCATTAAACTAATTTGGGTAGGCAACTGCTAAAGAAGGATAATCATTACTACACTGAGGTATCTGTAGCCAAAATGTTCACATCACAAATTCTCAAGCAGCAAAGGGGTGCACAGTTCTTACGACAACACAAAACACAGAAACACAGATCTCCGTTCCCGTTAGTTGGCATCTCAGCTAAATGCCAATGTTGGAAAGTTTCCAACAGATTCTCTAAATATTATTTTCTTGAGGTTTCCATGAAGGATTACAGTTTGGTGACACTTTTTATCCAAGGTACAAAGGCTGAGACTTTGGTATAAACACCAGGGGAATCCTTAACCCCACAGCCATATCCCCAGGAAGTCACCCCGTATACAACCCAGCTCTCTCCTGGCCGTTCACACATGAGTGGTCCTCCGCTGTCTCCCTGGCAGCTGTCCACACGTTTGTGTTCATGGAGGTTTCCAGCACAGAGCATCCTTCCTGTAAATCGACCCTTATAACGGTCTTCACAAAACCTCTTGGGAAGTAAGGGGATGGCTGCTTGTTGTAGAGTTCTTGAGTAGGCTCGTCCTATGCAGGCCAAATAATTGAATTAGATGCCAGGTAAAGATGGTAGTGAAAAGAGCTACATTTAACAGTTTAATGAACATTTAATAGCCCTATTGAAATAAAAAGCCCTATTGTGGCATTAGTGTAGTTTAAGTGAGTGATAACTATAAATGGTATTTTTTTTATTGTTTGCACTTAACCATACTCTAACCCTTCACCATTCTGTTTCTCAGTACCGCATTTTTGGAAGAATACTTTAGTAACGCTTACGGACTTGCCCAGTAGAAAAAGGTAACCTACAGAAAGCACATTTGTGCAGGCTTTAGAATTTGAATTCTGTATATTAAAACAGTGAGGGTGCGTTCATGCTGGCTCTGTATTAGCAAATCCACTGCTCTAGGACTCATCTACTTCACTGACTTGAGGATTAATTATAAATCTATATAAGCACATAAGGTGGCAATTACTATCCTCAAGAGAAACATGGCATTTCATAAAGATGGTTCAGAAACAACATTCTTACATAGAAACAGGCTGAAGTTTAGCCACTTGTTAACATATTCTATTTACTAGTAAGCCACTCATTCTCTATTTAGTGGCTAAAATGTATAATTGATAGGTTCTCCATGATAGCCTTTTCTTGGATATAAACTCCACATTATTCTCCAATCCTATTTACTCAACTGGAGTGATTCATCCACAATAAAACATTCTGTAAAATTTACTTTCTCTGTCATCTCTATTCAGATGTAGTGTCTAAAGGGAGGTGACTGATTCCCTTTCCTGATGAAGTAATAATTTCAACAGCTATACTCCAGCCTTCAGTTTGCCTCAGATCAGCATAGCGTCGTGAGAAGGCATTTACTCTGACCTGATTCTATCATATCATTCAGAAAATGTTTCCACTTTTTAAGGTTTATTTCAGGATTGGTCGCAGAGCTTTTTCAGTATTGTGTATCTGCTACAGATGTTCTACATTTTGCTGCTATGAAATAATGTAAGTTTAAAGCCCAGATTTAATGTAGCATGGGGTAAAATGAAAACAAATACTTATATTTACTAAATATAACCTTATTGAAATTATCACCTGTAGAAATACTTATTTGATGTTCTTTTCAGTTTTAATTACTTTTAATGGAGAGCAGTCAACCCAATCATTTCTCCTTACTCAGTCATTTGTGAGTCGAGCACCTAATCCAGGTGAGACCTAGATGTTTCGAAGACCATCCTGAGCAAGCACTAGCTGATGTTAGCTCTTGCCTGAGAAGAGCACAAGCTGAACACTATCCTGCTCGGGGACGGGGAGGTGGGAAGAATGAGAAGGGGGTTGTGGAAGGAGAAACCCAAGTAAGTGAGCTGGATCCTTCCTCTTGAACCTCAGCAGCTCTGATTTTTGTCTGTTCTTCATTTAGGAATTCTGCATAAGATTTACTTTGATAAAGGGCTCCATTACAACAAAGAAACCATCAAACACCAAAGCCCTTTGCTGGGGTAGCTACATCAAAGTCATTAGGAAAACTTTTTAAAATAGAGACAGCTAGGCCCAAGTCCTGAGTCGGGTCTAAGTTCTAATGGGAACCACAGTACCCTCAGGGTATGAATCCAGATTACACGCATGCGTCTCACACTTGGCAGAATTTCCAAACAACTAAGCCTGAACCCCCTTTAAGATTTTGCTACCCACTGTACACTCAAATGTATGGATAATCCCAGACACAAGCAGGTGCCCAGATTTTAATTGTTTCTTTGGGTTATTTGTTACCTGTGTCTCCCCATCCTGTTATGTAACAATTGGAGGCTGTTTTCTGTGGCCTCTCTCTCCGGAGTGGCAAACAGGCTGGCAAAACGTGGCTGCTGAATCTGGCACATTGTTCTTCTGGTCCTTGTAATCTAACCAGGGCGATGTCGTAGTCACTGCTGTCTGGTCGATACTCCCGGTGAATCACAATCTGCTGAACTCCAATTTCTTCCTCAAACTCCTCCGGCACCAGAGTATGGTAATCCCCAACCCGAACAGCATAGTTCCTAGTGCTGTTACCATACCTGGGGGGCAGAGAGAGCTAATGGGAGGCTTGTTTCAAATGTTGTAAATTGGTAACTGTCAGCCAGGAAGGTTAATAGAGATGCTTGTAAGTCTTTCTTCCAAATCATTAATCCCTTTTATAAGTTGAACCTTCCTTTCCTTTTCTCTGATCCCACTGCTCTCGGGCTCACACTCTAAACCCACTGTCATCACTTTTTTTCTTCATTCATTTCACTATTTAACCCAGGTTACCATCTGTTTTCTGAGAAGGAGCAAATGTGGAAAGTAAGGACTAATCACTAACCTGTCATTTCCCCGCCATGAAAAAGGATCAAAACAGGAACAAAGAGTATAGGGCAAAATTACCATCCTGTGTTTGCTGTCATCATTTTTCTATCATTTCCAAGATTGTTAGTTCATCCTGAAATTCCATGAGGGCAGAAACTATGTCTGATTTAACTCTGTATCCCCCAAAGCACTTAGCACAATCCACTTTACTCCTCTTTTCTGTGAATTGAATGCAGACCAAAACTATCTTCAGGGCAACATACATTCGTTATATGCTCTCATCTCTTAAATCTTTGTTCAGACATCACCTCAGTAAGACCTACCCTGACATCTAAAATTGCAACCCACCCTTGCTTGTGCTCCCATCCCCCAGCACTCCCAATATCCTTAATCTGCTTTACTTTTCCTTTTTTATTAAACACTACTTTCTAACAAATTATCTAACTTACTGTTTATTGTATTTATTGTTCTCTGCCTCCCCGCCCCCCCCCCCCGACCTTGAACAAACGGTACTCGGGCAGGGATCCTTGTGTTCACACTGAGAATAGTGATGCCAGTTAAGTAGGAATGCAGCATATGTTTGTTGATTCAGTGAATGAATGAATGAATGTTTATTTTTAATGAATGTGTCTTTTTTCCATAGGAACTATTCAATTAAAATAGAAATACAGTATTTACTTGATTGACAGTTCTCAGCCTGTTTTTCAGCCAGCATACCTTGATTCTGATACATCTGCCTAAAGCAGTTTCTCAACCTCAGCATTACTGACATTTGGGACCAGATTATCATTTGTTGCAAGGGGCTGTGCTGGGCATTGTAGGATGTTTAGAAGCATCCCTGGCCTCAATTCACTAGATGCCAGTAGCATGCACACTCACATACACACACCCCAGTTTGACAGCCAAAAATGTCTCCAGATATTTCCAAACATTCCCTAGGGTGCAAATTGTCCCCACTTGAGAACCACCAACCTAAAATACATCAGCCAACCCACCTCCTGATCACTTCCTCTTCCTCACTGAAGAGTATAGCACCTTGCTCGCTTCGCCTCTATAGCTACTTAAAACATTCTCAATGACTTAATTCCCAACACCTTTCCCTTTTAGTTCCCTAACCTCCTCACCTGCAGAGAGTGTTTTCTCTACTTGATCTCAGCCCCCCACCTACAGCTCATACTCACCAAATATTACACATTTTTGAAGTCTTGATTTCAAGCATCTCATCTTGACAGTTTTACAGCTCTACTCATACTTAAGTACCTCCTATCTTTACAGTTTTACAGCTCCATCCACAGCTCTTCACCCCCACTGGACTTCAATCCATCAGCCCCACTAGTTTTTTCATGTCATTCTCACTCTGCTTATGCCTTCTTACAAGGCTTGGATTCCATCATCACTCTTTTGCAAAAACTCAATCCTTCTTTCCCTGATCTGCCAAAACTCCAACTCTGGTTTCATCAACTCACCACCTACTTACCGCTAGCATCTGACCGTTCAAAGGGAAAAAAACATTTAACAGCTCTCACCTTAATTTTTTTTTTATCAAAACTTCAATACCTTCCACTGGAAACGGGGCCTGTTCTTGAATGTGAATTTAGAGAAGTGGTATTCAAACACTGGAAGTTTCTAGTGACTGCCTATTTGAAATAACCTTTCATTTATTCCTATAACATTTCTGGAAGTTATAAGTTGCTCAAAGATTCTTATAACCCTAAGTAGGGCTCTGACAACATTGCAATATATAAAGTGATTTTCTTAACTGTGTCAGCTCAAAAACCTGAACAATGCAACAAAGATGATTTAGCTTATACAACCACCTACCAGTGATCTATGAAACTAATAATTTCCTGTGGTTCCTTGAAATTCTCCATTTTCAACCTTAAATTATCACATATCTTTAAAGTTCAGAAGGCTTTTCATATATTGTACCTAGAGACTATCTTCTTATGGGTTCCACTTCAAACTTTAAGTTGAGGATTATTTCATATCCTGAAACTCTAAAAAGTAATAGTCATGAAGAATAATCAGATATTTTAATAACTCACTTCTACTTTCTGTGTATTGATACTAATGTATTATAAAAATTCAATAGGACTCATTAATATATTCAGGTTTTAAAGCAAAATCCCAAGTGACTTATGTTTCTAACAAGAATAACTATCAATGCATCCTTGAAAGTGCTGCTGAAATGTTTCATATATGTTTGGAATGAAATTTAAGAAATTATCTCAAGCTTCACTGTCCAGTACAGTAGCCACATGTGGCTAATGAAGTGCTTGAAATGCAGTTGGTCCAAAATGAGATGTGCTAAAAGTACAAAAATATGCACAAGATTTCAAATATTTACTATGAAAAAAGAATATAAAATATATTGTTTCTCTAGATAATAAGACTATCAGATATCTCAATTTTATATAATTTTGCAATGATATTTTGGATATACTGAGTTAAATGAAATATATCATATATAATGATATATAATATATGGGTGAAGTTAATTTCACCCATTTGGTTTTTTAATCTTTTAATGTGGCTACTAGAAACTTTAAATTTATATACATGATTTGTATTTGTGGCTCACGTTATATATCTAGTATATAACACTGGTCTAAAGAAATACTATGGCATAAAGTAGGCATCCTATTTTTAAATTTTTCTTTAATGCAGTTTCTTGTGTTGCTTATAACTTTTAAGCTCGAGTTATGAGACATTCCCTTCATATGTCAACTTTTTATATTTAAGATAATTACATTACTGTTCAACCAAAAAAAAGTTATTGCAACAATATTTTCCATTCTTTGAAAAAGAGCTGTGATACAGCTAAAATAATCCTTGCATCTAAACTGGCTATATAAATATATCCTACATTATCTAAAAATTGAGTCTTCAGCCAGTGAACAAAGAAACAGGACATTACTACAGCAAGGAAATTTATTTTTTAAATATCCCAGTTTTAAAGTCTTGGGAAATCTTGCCTTAACGCGTCACTTCATGCCTGGATTACTACAGCAGTCTGCTAAATGGCCTTGCTGCTTCAAGTTTCAACTTTTTCAAGCCATCCTTCACATTGCAGCCAGAACAATGTTTCTATCTAATAATATAACTACTCTTCTGGACACCCTTCCAGATAGATACTCTTTACTGTCTACATAGTAAAGTTCAAATTCCTTAAATGATAGACAAACCCATCCAAGAATGGCCCTTGTCCACCTCTCTGATACCACCCTCTTCCTCGTGTCTGTGTCCCTGTCATTCTGGCCGCTTGAAGAGGCATCTGACAAACCTGTCTTTATTCAGACTATTTGCAATATCATTCCCTCCACCCCTCATCCTAATATGGCAAAAACTGATTTTATCTTTCAAGTCTCAAGAGCTCCTAGGAAGCTCTTCCTGCCCTCCCCGAAAGCTAGCCAATCCTTCTTTTGAACACTCCCAGTAGCACCGTCAGAGCGTTTATAACAGCTTCTACAACTTGTTAAGATGTCAGGTCTCCCCAGTTAAAGGCTCCTTAAGTGTAAAGACTATGTCATGCTCACTTTTGTATCCTCAGCACCAAGCAAAGTGGTTTGCACAGAGAAAGCTCTTAATAAATATATGTTAAATGACTTCTTTTGGAAGACACGTTCTGTTCACATACATACACTCTGATCCCGAACTTACTGAAATGAGACCTCCTCTCACCAATTCCTATGTTATAACAACACCATCACAAAAGTTACTTTTTAAAAAAAGTCTCCACAAAGATCTAATGTTCTCATTAATACTGGCTGTTCATCAGAATCACCTGTACCACTTTTAAGAATACAAATGTCTAGGGGCTTCCCTGGTGGCGCAGTGGTTGAGAGTCCGCCCGACGATGCAGGGGACACGGGTTCGTGCCCCGGTCCGGGAGGATCCCCCATGCCATGGAGCGGCTGGGCCCGTGAGCCATGGCCGCTGAGCCTGTGCGTCCGGAGCCTGTGCTCCGCGGCGGGAGGGGCCGGAACAGTGAGAGGCCTGCGTACCTCAAAAAAAAAAAAAAAAGAATACAAATATCCAGGCCACACAGACTCTGAGAACATTAAATTAATAGGGCTGATGTAGGACCATGGGTGATCCAAATTCACAGTCAGTCTGGAGAATTACTGAACCAAAGACTTAAAGGCACGGGCATAACGCCCGCCTCTTCATGCCTGGAATTTCACTGGGTGAAGTAGGAGATGACTAACAGACTGCCATAACACAAACATGTACACATTCCATACTTATACTGTGTTCTCAGGTCAGGTAGATTTCAGCGGGTATTTTTGAATATACTCCCAAATTAATATGCTCACCAAGCAGGAGTTGATATTAACCTGAGAATAAAAATAAAATATCTACCTGACAAGAAGGAAAAATGCATCATTCTTGTTAAAATGAAGTTCCTTATTAGAATCTATGCTTTTGAAGTCGTCCTGATTTAAGAAATGGACCAGCTAAACCCAAGCAGTGATTCCCACACTCCTTTCACTCCAGTTATTCTTAGAATAGATTTATGCTTGGAATTTGAAGAGCATCTGACACAAGACTGGATTAGTTTTCTAACCAAATATTTGTCTTCCAGTGTCACCTCTCCTAGTGAGTGCGATTATATATATATACTTCAGGGATAACACTTTGGCTGAGGTTACCAGTATGATTTTGCACTTTGAAATCATTTTCTATGGTTCTAGGCTTCTCAAGAAAAATATATCAAGGAATTCTTTTTCAATGCATTTTAAGGTCTTTCTAGTTGAGCTTTTGTTATTTTGATACACTTTATTCAAAAACGCTTCTAAAACAAACATTTCAGGTTTTGGCTGACACGCCATTCAGTTGTTTGCTTTGCTGAAATGCTTTCAACTCCCCCTCAAATAAAAATTGGATGAAATTCCTGGACAAGTTTGAGCAAGAGAGGATCTGAGACAGGGCAGTTAGTAAAATCCACTATTCCAATTTCTCTGAGATTCTGGAATTAAACTACAATTAAAATTCTCTAGAATTAGAAGAGTTAATTCAGGTGATGGTCATTTTCTTTATGACAGTCATTTTCTTTCTTTATAGATTCATCTCTTTAAAAAGACAGCATTTTACATCAGCCTGTACACATCTGCTACTTCTAGAATCTTTCCTTTCTCTGTTGTCTGGATGAAACTCAAAAAGTAGTTGACCGAAATTGCTTGTGTAAATGGTTCCAGTTGCTTATGGAGAAGAGACCTTCCCTGTAGAACCTCGCACTGTCCCTTACATACATGTAGTGTGTGTTCAGGAAATGGTTTTAGCATAGTTGATGGTATTGTGTATATCACCAAAGACCATGTTCTTAAGAACTCTACCATATACAAGGTCATGGTGGAACATATGTTAAGTACCACAAACATTTTGTTCTTAAAAAGAAGTCCCGGGCTTCCCTGGTGGCGCAGTGTTGAGAATCTTCCTGCCAGTGCAGGGGACATGGGTTCGGGCCCTGGTCTGGGAAGATCCCACATGCCGCGGAGCAACTAGGCCCGTGAGCCACAACTACTGAGCCTGCGCGTCTGGAGCCTGTGCTCCGCAAAAAGAGAGGCCACAATAGTGAGAGACCCGCGCACCACGATGAAGAGTGGCCCCTGCTTGCCACACTAGAGAAAGCCCTCGCACAGAAACGAAGACCCAACACAGCTATAAATTAATTAATTAATTAATTTTTTTTAAAGGTAAAACTTGAAAAAAAAAAAGGGGGGCTTCCCTGGTGGCACAGTGGTTGAGAGTCCGCTTGCCAATGCAGGGGACACGGGTTCATGCCCTGGTCCAGGAAGATCCCATATGCCGCAGAGCGGCTGGGCCCGTGAGCCATGGCCGCTGAGCCTGCGCGTCTGGAGCCTGTGCTCCGCAGCGGGAGAGGCCACAGCAGTGAGAAGCCCGCGTACCGAAAAAAAAAAAAAAAGTCCCATTACTCTGTGGCTCATCTTTCTAATTATAATGTCTAATAATTTAGATGTTTCTGATTTTCAGAGCAGCATTCTCTGACAATTTCCAGCTTCTTTGGTGATTCTAGGCAAAAAAGTCAAATAGATAAAATCAGGTAAAGCTATATTCTTGATCAAATCAAATTTGCAGAAGAATTACAGAAATGAAAGAATCCTTGTTTTGGGCACATTCTTTCCTCCAAAGTGGCATTTGTTATCAGAACAAGCAATTAAAAGAAATTAGTTTAACATTCAGGAATTTTTCTCTCAATTATATTGCCATACCACCATAGAGAGAGGGTCATTTTACAGTACTTGTAGTAATGATTTAAAGTAGGAAATATAAAAAATAAAGTAGGAAATAGTGGGAGTTCACTGGTGGTCCAGTGGTTAGGACTCCATGCGTCCACTGCAGGGGTCAGGGGTTCGATCCGTGGTCAGGGAACTAAGATCCTGCAAGCCACATAGCGTGGCAAAAAAAAAAAAAAAAAGTAGAAAATAGCAAAAGCAAGCAATTTATATTGTGTAAAATTCATAGGGCAACTGCAGAAAAACTTAATTTATCCAAGTTTCTGCTTCAAACTGCCAATGGGATATTGCATTCCAAAGTCTGTATTAACACTAGGAAAAATGTGAAAAATGGGATAGAAGGCCTTTAAATGGTGATTCACCAACTACCTCAGTTACCCTCGTTAACGTTGGCATAAAAGAATGTTTTGGACACCTCACAATACGTGAAAGCTATGAATGTAGAGCTGGATTACTAGAACTGTCAGCCTTCCAGTAAGGTACCCTCATCATACAGAGACAACTCTATAGGAAATGAGTGTAACAGGATGGTGGATGTGAGTAACTATGTATGTTCTGATCTCATCATCCCCAGGCCATCATTCCTAGATTATTCTGATATAAGGATTACATAAAAGAGTGACTACTCTGTGGGGGCAAAACAAATAAACATAAAAAACTGTCATCCCGTAGAATAAAGTAACACAGACGGTGATAGCAATCTATGCCTATTGTTCAGAATGGCTATTCAAGAGCACTGGCCTACATCATCACTGCAACACTTAGGCACCAAAGGAGGCCCCATGAACAAGAAGCTATTTTATATATTGAAGTCCAGTAGTTAAAGCAGCAGAGATACAAACAGAAAGGAAACGGGGGTGAGAGAGATAATTTCAAAATATGAAATCTAGGTACCCTAGCAGTGGGTCTTAAGTTAGACTCCCAAGAAATCAAAAAAATGGTAACCTCTCAGAACCTGACCACATTGCTTCTGTACTACAGTGTCTACAATTCCAGAGGAAAACTATTTTTTGCAAACTTCAGAGTTTCTGATGATTAAAGGAGGGTTGTTTTAATCCAAAGTCCCTGAACCCAGAAGACAAAATTTGGAGTTTGTTCTAATCACTGGTAACTGTCCTTATGGCTGTCAATAAACTTACTGGAATAAAGATGTGAGGTGTAGCCTCCTTGGGCACTTCAGAACAAGTCTATGAAATCCGGTAAAGGTTACAAACCAAGTCAGATGAACTTGTAACACCTTTGCAAAACAATTTTCTCCCTACTCACATTAAAAGAGTCTTGCGGTCTATCCAAAGCACATCAAAAAGTTGCATATCATAATCTGCTCCTCTGTTTTTTAATCAGCTGTCTATTATACCGCACAGATAATGGGAAGAAACTCAGAATGACGTATGGAAGGAGTTATCTGTTGATCTAGGTTTAAAATACCACCATCCTCTAAAGAGTCCAACATCCTTAAACATACCCACTACCTGGCAACCGAGCCCCCACTTTCATCCTGCATCCATCATTTAGGAGGGTCTGGTATGTGCCAAGTAATAAACGAGACACTTGGTTTATAAACACAAATGAGACCATTACTAACTTGAAGCAATAATCTAGAAGGATCAGGTCAAGGGAGGAATAATGACATGTAAACAAACAAACCCAAACGTGTACCTTAAAAAAAAAAAAAAGACCTTTGAGGGAACTCAAAAGTCAGATCAAAGTTTTCAACCTCAAGTGGAATTTTTGGGCAATTTCCCGACTTTAATACTTTAAGCCTTGGACCCCTAAGTCTATAACTTTTAGCAGAGAAAGATTTACTTGAAAGAGAAGGAGTCTTGAACAAGAGGAGAAAAATCTAAACTGAACGTACTGAATTATTTTGCTTAAATTCTAAGCGCAAGACGGGCTTCTCCAGTTTCTCTGCAGTTTCCTACCTTGTTTTTCTCCACTAGTCAGTGGGATAAAATCATCCTGAATTCTCTACTTTTGCTCATAATAATCTTTGATTCCTTTTTGTGAACCCCAACATAATAAGAGCCAACATTCGTTTTGAATTTTACAGTTTATAGAATACTTTCACATACTTTGCAGATCATTTGTTCCTCACTGTAGAACGTTATTGCCTTCATTTTACAGATGAGAAAATTGAGGCTCCCAGAGGTTAAAATAATTCCCACAAAGTGAAACAATTAACAGTTGGAGGAGCTGGAACTGTAACCTTGGTCTTGATGGCCAGATCCCAGTCGCTGGTTACACAGTACCAAGTTCTATTGATTTCTATCAGGGTCTCTACCTTCTCTCCCTCCTTTTCTTTTCTACCTTCTATCTTTATTACAATAGCCTTATAACCAGTCTCCCTCCAGTTCCTACCACAGTCGGTTTAATCACTTGGTAACATGGACCAATTTGAGTCACTCCAGAAAAAGGCACAGAAGCATGTATGCAAATATTTCTCATATAATTTGAAGCCTGTTCACAGACCCCTGCCCCCAGATCTATCCCATACATCTCCTAAAACTCCTCTGTGATCATATTTCAAGCCTCAAAAACCTTTAGTGTTTTCCCACTGCCTAGTGAATGAAACAGATTCAGCACCCTGGCGTTCCAGACCTTTCCTGCTTCTTTACTGTAAGTCCGCTATACAAATTGCAGATCCACGATCCTAACTAATAACTGGCATCCTTCAAATATGCTTTATGCTTTCTTTCTCACCACTGTGCTCTCAACACGAAACGTTATCTACCTCCAGCCTCTACCAATACACGAATCCAGCCTCTTTGCTTGAACAGACTTCATAACAGAACTCACTCCTCCTCCCACATACAGCCCATCCCAGCTTTGTCTTGTATTAAAGAAATAAAAAGGAAACAACAGACCTCTTTCCTATTTTAAAATGAAAATTACCTTTCATTAGCATTTGTGGTGTTTGAAGTAACAGGTAATGAATTTAATCTGATTCCACACACTCTCGCCTTTCTGCTTGCCTTCCTTAGTGCACCATGTCACTTTGTCAGAGGATGGCACTCGGAACTGAGCACAGTTCTCTCTGTTTGATAGCGACAGTGCTTTTGCCCCCTACAACAGCTTGAGCACAGGACAGAAGAGCAAGCGTCTTGTTGTGTTGGCGCTGTTCTGTCAGGGCTGCCCAAGGCTGATTAACTTTGTGGGCAACCACATGGCATCACTGACTATTAAGGTTGCAGGATGCTAAAACCCATAAGGTCTTTTTCACGTGTGCTGCATTCAAGCCAGGTTTCCTGAACTAAAGGCAGCATTTTACTTCCTCTTTATTCCACATTACTTTTTTTTTTTTTTTTTTTTTGCGGTACGCAGGCCTCTCACTGCTGTGGCCTCTCCCGTTGCGGAGCACAGGCTCCGGACGCGCAGGCTCAGCGGCCATGGCTCACCGGCCCAGCCACTCCGCGGCATGTGGGATCTTCCCGGACCGGGGCACGAACCCGTGTCCCCTGCATCGGCAGGCGGACTCTCAACCACTGCGCCACCAGGGAAGCCCTCCACATTACTTTTTTATTAGAATCAGCCTACCAATATTCTTTGCCACCATGAATCCAATCTTCTAAGATATTACGTGTCCCTCCCAATCTCCTGGCATCAAAAATATGATTAATTTATCATCACTGTCCCGTTTCAGTTTAGTGATTAATATGTTGAACAGGGCAAGGATAAGTATCCTGTTAACTCCATTATAGCCTTCCTCATCATCATTCTTCAAAAGTCCAGACCACATTCTATTCTATCCAGGAGCAAGAGGGTCTTAACCTTTAACGTTCACGAGAATCATCAAAGATGCTTGATAAAAATGTAGGCCCTCCCTGGTGGCGCAGTGGTTGAGAGTACGCCTGCCGATGCAGGGGACGCGGGTTCGTGCCCCGGTCAGGGAAGATCCCACGTGCCTCGGAGCGGCTGGGCCCGTGAGCCATGGCCGCTGAGCCTGCGCGTCTGGAGCCTGTGCTCCGCGACGGGAGAGGCCGCAACAGTGAGAGGCCCGCGTACCGCAGAAAAACAAAACAAAACAAAAAAAAAATGTAAACTCCCGGGTCTTAGCTCCAAAGATTCAGTAGATCTGGGATAGGGGCCCAGAAATCTGGATTTTTAATAAGCTGAATGTATTGGGTTGGCCAAAAGGTTCATTCGGGGTTTCCCGTAACATCTTACAGAAACACCCGAATGAACTTTTTGGCCAGCCCAATACCTAATATTGCGGTGAAAAGACCACACTTTAAAAATGGTACTCTAAACTTTTTTCGATCCCATATGTCTCCCTCCTCTGGGTTCCTATAGCTGCATTAAAAACTCATGGTACCAAGGGTCCTATCCATCTTATTCTCCGAGATATTTCTAGCGCATGGCACATTCCTGGGAACATTACAGGCTCAATAACTTTTTGTTAAGTTAATAAATGAATCTTTATTGTCTGTGCCATTCATGTAACACAGGACTATATTAAACCCACTGGTATATAGGTGAACTCTCAAACTCAATTATTACCGCAGAAATGACAAAGGCTATGTAAAATACAGATTTGTGTCTTCTGCAGCACCTTGAACATGGAATATTAGTCCACAATATTTATCAAAATAGATAAGAGGAAGTGAATAGAGATTCTAGAAACAAAGATACATGAGAACTTGGCAAACAACACCGTTGACATAAACCAGCTGGTAAAGAATGGAATGTTTAGTTTTAAAAGGTACTGGGAAAACTAACTATCCATAAAGAAAAATATAAAATTAGGTCCCTTCCTTACACCATATACCATACACACACACCAAAAAAACTGTAAACAGATGAAAAATCTAAATAGGAAAAGCAAAATTGTAAATTTTTTTTGTAAAAAACTACCATCTTCACATGGGGCTAAAGAAGAATTTTTAAAATAAGATATACAAAGCTTTTATAAGACCTTAAAAGTTGACACATTTAAATATATTAAAATTAAAACATCTTCATAAGAAAGAAACCTTAAACTAGGGAAAGGACATGCCCCAGATTGAGAAAAGTTATTTGTAACACATAATAACAAAGATTCTGTACAAAGAATATATCCCAAAATATGTTTAAATCAATTACAAAAGACAATCGAATAGAAAAATAAGCAAAGGATGTGAACAAATAATTCATGAAAGAGGAAGACACTAATCAGGAAAATAGAATTAAAAAGAAATCCGAAAACTCTAAGACTGGCAAAAATTGAAAATGTTGATGGTATCAAGTTGGGGTAGGGATGTGAGGAAACAGTAACTTACACATTGCTCTGATATAAACTGATACAGTTACTTTAGAACATAAGTTGGTAGTGTCTAGTAAAATTGAACGGCACCCATACTCCAGGACCCAGCACAATCCTCCCACATGTCTGTACCAATGAGACACGTAATGGATATCTAATGCAACATTGTTTTTTAATAATGAAAGAATGGAAACCACCTAACCTTCCACCAGTAGGAGAATAAATAAACTGAGGTTGGTTTCGTCTTACAATAGGAGTTAACACTCATATGGCAGTTAAAATCTACATGGATGGATTGTAAATACACAATGAAGCCATATATTTTCGCATATGATAAAATACAAAACAAATTTTTGGTTGTAACAATTTTTCAACACTATGGTACATGTTTTACTTAAAACATTTTATGAGTAATTTTAAGTACACAGAATAGTGAAACCCCTTGTACTCATCATCTTGATTCAATAACTATCAATATTTGCTAAGCAATGGTATACATTTTTAAATACTAAAATTTATGCTGAGGAAATGGCCATTAGCCAGGGCCCACAAAAGAGCACAGGACAAGGAGAAAGGACCACTAGGTTCTAGTGCAGGTGCTGTCACCATAAGCAGTGTGACTCTGGCACACTGAATCTCTCTGCATGGCTTCCCCTCTGAACTGGGAAAACTTCAGATTGGGCTGATAAAATTCCTGGGACAAACGGAAATAATCAGGATGCAACCTGACATGTACAAATAGAGAAATCTAAAAGACACAGAACACCAAGAAGACCCAAAGGTTCTAAAATTCAAATCAAAACACTAAACCTGGACTCCGTATTCCTTACCATTCATAATCAAATAATCTGAGGTCTCTTCTAGCAATATGGGGATATGATTTCATCCTCAGATATGTTCTTGGGGGAAGCACAAACACAGCTGCCTCCCCTTCAAAAACCGATCTTGTCTTCTCCTTAACTCTGGAGTTTGCTTTAACACCAGGTAGCAAGTAGCTTCCTGAGAGCTCTGTTTGCTCCTGATGTTTCCCCCTCACTTCCACAGTGCCGCTGGTAGAGACAAGGAAGGCCTACAGCCTGGCTCTGACACCCCAAGTTTCTAGCACGCTGTAGAGCAGGAAGGGATTGGAAGAACTGGCAAATAAGAGCCAAACCGAGTTGTTTGGAAAGGTGGACACATACCTCTTGAAGCAGTGTGCTGCTGTAAGGACCCAGCAGCTACTCAGGAGTGTGGCCCCGCAAAGGAGTCTGCCATCTCCATGGGATGACTTGAGCCGGAGGGACACTTGCCAAGGCCAACCACCCCTAAGAAGAAAGTAAGCCACTCATCAACATCCATAAAAGGCCGAAAAGCAAGGACAGTCATCCAGCAAAACAAGGACTTAGAAGGCTTGCAGGTGGGAGGAAAGAAGTAAAAAGGGGATACTAGGATGTAGACTCCCTTCCTACTTTCAGAATGAATATTCCTACAACTTTGAGCAGACCACCCTGAAGACTTGCCTATAGCATGTGTATGCATCCCACCAAATTCTGACGTTTTTGGAAACAATCTGTGTCTTCTTTATATTTCATGATTTGAAGCATATTTTCTCCCTCACCTAAGCAGCCTGAAGAAGTTTTTTTCTTGTTTTGGCTTGTGGGATCTTAGTTCCCCGACCAGGGATTGAACCCAGGCCACGGCAGAGAAAGCACCGAGTCCTAACCACTGGACCGCCAGGGAATTCCCCGGAAGAAGTATTTAATAAGCAAAGCACTGGTTTTTCACTAGTAAATTCAACAAATAAAAAAATTATATTAAAATGAGTCAAGTCCAAAACAAATATATTCTAAATTAAACGAATTTGTAGTTATACATTTTTTTCAGATTTCCTGTTAGTTTGTTTCTGCCACATAACTTTTCAGCAACCCATCTATCTCATAAATCAGGGGATAGTGAGTTGAAGAACATGGTCTATATAAAGTAAATATAAGTCAAAGGACGGTGAAATTATCAGTGTAATCTGTATTTGAAGAACGTTTTACCTTAAAGAATTTGTCCCACCAATGATCCGCTTCTGCCGACGGTGCAGTAATCTCAAACCACAAACAGATAAGAGAGACTCTGAAGCAGAAAGAGGTTTTTAATTAAACTATCATATTGCTGATAGTGGGGTAAAGACACAAGTGACACATTCCTGATGCTTAGTGACACATTCCCCTGACGCTTCCTCTATTTTAAAGTGCTTTTTCTCTTCAAATTATAGGCTATTTTTCTTACAATAAAAATTAAACTTTTTTAAAAATTTATTTATTTTATTTATATTTATTTTTGGCTGCATTGGGTCTTCACTGCTGCACATGGGCTTTCTGTAGTTGCGGCGAGCAAGGGCTATCGTTGCAGTGTGCAGGCTTCTCATTGCGGTGGCTTCTCTTGCTGAGGAGCATGGGCTCTAGGCATGTGGGCTTCAGTAGTTGTGGCTCGTGGGCTCAGTAGTTGTGGCACATGGGCTTAGTTGCTCCGCAGCATGTGGGATCTTCCCAGACCAGGGATCGAACCTGTGTCCCCTGCATTGGCAGGGGGATTCTTAACTACTGTGCCACCAGGGAAGTCCTATCTTATAATAAAAATTAAAAGTTGTTTTCTCATTTAACCAAGGCAACAATAATTTCACAAGTAGACAAGGAACTTTATGAGGTTTCCTACAATCAGCTCTGTAGAGGTTTCACAGGCTGCTGAATGATTTGGCCCTGTCTAGTACATCATCCTTGTGGTACCCACATCTCCTCCTCTGCTGATTATAGAGATTGTTCGGGAGTTCAGAAATATTAAACAAGAAAACTACAAAAGGCAACAATGCTCTGAATTATTTGATTTTCACAGACAACGCTCTTCCAAGCCACATACACAAATGTAACTCACAGGAGCAAAGCACATTCCCAGGATGAAATTCTGACATAAATTTACATTTACTCATATAGCATGTTAATATATGGAAAGGATTTACTAAGCCAATTTAAGTGGCAAATTGTATTTAAGGATATATATAGTCAAACTTCTCAAGATAACAGAATTCTGTCAAAAGCATAAAAAAAGAAGAGTTAAACTAAAAATATATGAAAAGGTGGTGTATAAAAGAAGAGTAAATAACTATGACTAGCTTTAAAAATAATTTTAGAAAGTAGGAGAATCTATATGGGGATATGCTGTTTCTTTGGTTAAGTACACGTGTATAAAGTATAGATATATACTGTTTTTCTATCTGTGTAAGAAGAGAAGGGTAGGAATTGTGCCTAGACCATGAAAGTCTAGTCAGCACTAATGTTCTCCCATAATAACCAGGTAGAAGGGAGCCCAATATGGAATCAGCACTAGTTATTTCTTCATGGAGAGAGAGGTTCAACAATGTGTACCAAGATCATTAATTTGTCAAAGGATCTCAGAGACATGCCGTCAAACCTTAATCCTCATCTCTTAGGTTATGAGTCCTCTACATGACACTGCAAATTATAAGATACCAGAAAAACAGAAGTTTCCAGTTATGTTCCAAGTCAGGTCAATGTATATAATGCCATGACAAGGAATGATGTAACACTAAGCAAGCAGAACTGGAAGTTTACATCATTCTGGAGTAAAGAAGAAGATTGCAAGAAAGCAAAATCTATTTAAAGCCATAAAACCCATTATTATAAAAAAATTATAAAGTAAAATGAAATTCATTTATAAAAGGATCCCATCAGATGACCAATAACCACTGGCTTGGGTTTGAATCACCTTATAGAAATTATTAGTTCTTGAGCCTCCACACAAAGTCAACAGGTTAATAATAAACCAGATTCAGTAATCCAGCTGGTCTAAGATGAAATTTTTAAATTTCAGATATGGTAGCATTAAGACCATGGAAAGGTATCAAAATAAGCAGTGCTACACCTTTGGAAGGCATTAAAACAAATGTATTAATAATGAAGAAATAAATATGGTATTTCATATTTTAAAATAGGTTTACATAGAAATATGGTAGAACATTTTACAATTACTGAATTTTTATGCTTTTCTGCTGCTTAAGAAATTTTCCATAATCCAAAGAATTAATTATGTTCACTTTGTAACTGTAGTTTAAATTATTGGAGGGAATTTAATACATTAAATTATAGTCAATACTTAGGAAAAATTGGTTTACCAAATCATATTTATGTCATATAATATATATGTGTGTATATATATATATTATATATATATAAAACAAAGCACAAAGGGTTATAAATATTCTTCTCCAGACTCAAAAGACCCTCAGATAGTGAAGAATTATATTAACACAACCAATTTATTTATTGCATTGTCTTTAATGGTTATTAAAAGATGTTAGAAAAAGAGAATGCTCAGATACAGGTGCACTTGATTTTTTTTAATTAATTTATTTATTTATGTATGGCTGTGTTGGGTCTTCGTTTCTGTGCGAGGGCTTTCTCTAGTTGTGGCAAGCGGGGGCCACTCTTCATCGTGGTGCGCGAGCCTCTCACTATCGCGGCCTCTCTTGTTGCGGAGCACAGGCTCCAGACGCGCAGGCTCAGTAATTGTGGCTCACGGGCCCAGGTGCTCCACGGCATGTGGGATCTTCCCAGACCAGGGCTCGAACCTGTGTCCCCTGCATTAGCAGGCAGATTCTCAACGACTGTGCCACCAGGGAAGCCCCAGATGCACTTGATTTTAAGAAAATCTTAAGTATCAAACCATGGATTCTTAATCTACATAAATAAATGACTGTTCTTTTCATAAAACATAACCATAGTTTTCTCCAAAAGAGCTAGTTTTCCCCCTTATTCATTTAAAGCTGTGTTTGTTTCATAAAAATTAAACTCAGAGCTTTTTTTTTTTTTTTTTTTTTTTTAAAATTAACTAATTATTTATTTTTGGTTGTGTTGGGTCTTCGTTGCTGCACACGGGCTTTCTCTAGTTGCGGCGAGCAGGGGCTACTCTTCCTTGCAGTGCACGGGCTTCTCATTGTGGTGGCTTCTCTTGTTGTGGAGCACAGGCCCCAGGTGCGGGTGCTCAGTAGTTGTGGCTTGCAGGCTCTAGAGTGCAGCCTCAGTAGTTGTGGCGCACGGGCCCAGTCGCTCCATGGCATGTGGGATCTTCCCAGACCAGGGCTTGAATCCGTGTCCCCTGCACTGGCAGGCGGATTCTCAACCACTGCGCCACCAGGGAAGCCCCAAACTCAGAGCTTTTAAGAACTCTTCTATTTATATATGTATGACACATCCATTACTGTATTATACTAGAAGATTACTTCTATTTTCCTTACATTTTTATTTTTATTTAAATTTTATTTATTTACTTGGTTGTGCCGTGTCTTAGCTGCGGCAGGCGGTCTCCTTAGTTGCAGCTCACGGGCTCCCTAATTGCAGCAGGCAGGCTCCTCAGCTGCAGTTTGCGGGCTCCTTATTTGCGGCATGCGAACTCTTAGTTGCAGCATGCATGTGGAATCTAGTTCACTGACCAGGGATCGAACCCGGGCGCCCCACATTGGGAGCACGGAGTCCCATCCACAGCGCCATGAGGGAAGTCCCCCCTTACATTTTTAAATTTCAGAGAGTAGAATCTACAAAAGATAATTTTCTTTTTGCAATTAATTTTTAAAATTATCCTTGCTGTTTAAGATATTAATAAGAGTGGAAGAAGTGCCCTTCTCTGATTCATCTTTAAATTTTAATTTCTTCTTTTTATGAAGCAAATATAAATTCTGAATCTTCAAGAATACCAGCAAGTTTGATAGTTTTATTACATCCAGGGAAGGAACGGTTAGAAATGGCTAAGAATGTCAAAAGGGGAAAATCTCAGAGATTACAAAATCCTGTAAATCCACTCCTGCCCCTGAACCCCTTCTCTCCCTTGTGAGTCCCATCCAGTAAAGTTTGTCAAGAACCACTGCCTCTAAATACAAGCAAAAGGAACAAGGGATTGAGTATATTCTTATGGAGGGGAGTTTCATTATCAAAGTACTGCTTAGAATAATGAAGTGTGACTTTGTATGCTTTGACTTGTATAGGCCCCAGAAGCTTACGTACCTTTATTACCGTTACCCGATGCTTTCTTGTCAAAATAATCACAAATAACTCCTGCATCTTCACTGTGGCGGCAGTTGTGTCTTCCAATATCTTGTTTGATACAGTCAGCCAGGGACCTCTCATTTCCTGTGCACTTCACATTATCCACGTGGATGGGTCCTTTTCCTTCCCCAAAATAAGCCATGGTTCTTGCTCTGGCAGGACCCCTGGAAACAGAGCATTCTTGAGGATGTGGAGAATCAGTCAAACATACAATTGAATAAATCACAACATATACCCTCATTCAATTATATTTCTTAACTCATACATTAAAACACTTATTTCATGACTCTGTCAAAAAAAAAAAAAAGCTTGAGCGCGTAATAACTATACATTCTTTGTTTTCATATCTCAGAACTTCTTGATTACATCTTAGCTCCTACTAAGAAAGTCACATTTAATGGCATGTCAAAAATTTATGGTAGTCTTAAACTCTAGTTTAATCAGGAAAAAAAATCACCTCAAAATTTTCTACTCCCTTCCAGAGCATAATACTCTCTTAAAGTTGGTATAGTAAGACTTCCCTGGTGGTGCAGTGCTTAAGAATCCGCCTGCCAATGCAGGCGACACGGGTTTGAGCCCTGGTCTGGGAAGATCCCACATGCCGCGGAGTAACTAAGCCTGTGTGCTACAATTACTGAGCCTGTGCTCTAGAGCCTGCAAGCCACAACTCCTGAGCCTGCGTGCCACAACTACTGAAGCCTGCGCACCTACAGCCTGTGCTCCACAAGAGAAACCACCGCAACGAGAAGTCCGCGCACTGCAACGAAGAGTAGACCCCGCTCACTGCAACTAGAGAAAGCCCGCATGCAGCAATGAAGACCCAACGCAGCCAAAAATAAATAAAAATTAATAAAAAAGAAATTGGTACAGTATTTCCAAGAAAATTACGAGAATTAAATAATTACCTAGGGAGCTAAGAATTTTTAAAGCCTACTTTAGAAGTACAAAAGCACAATTTTTAACTGAGAAAGAGAACACCAGGAATCATGAATAGAAGGCAGACTTAATTTGGTATATCACTTTTCTTTGGTTTCTGTTTTTTTAAATAATATATTACTTCTTTTTAAATATCCAAATACAAAATCTTTTTAGTGAAATATTTCAAACTAACACCATATTCAAAACTCAGCTCCTGCTAAATTAGTGACATAAGAACGGAAAAGTTTTAAAGTTTGAATTATAGGAAAATTATCCTTATAACCTCAAGTTAGGGAAAGACTTATTAAACAAGACACAGATGTATACCTTAAATTAAAAGATTGATAAATTCAACAAAAATTAAATTAAGAATGCCACTTTACTAAAAAACACCCACAGGAAAGTGAAAAGATAAGTTTTAAAGTTGACGAATATATATATATATATGTTGGTGGATGCATTCTCTGATAGAGGGACATAGCATACAATATACAAATAACTCTCAAATTTCGTTTATAGAATAAAAAACCAACAACCTAATAGAAAAACAGGCAAAAGACAGGTTTTAAATCAAAAGAAACTGTCTTATTAAAAATGACAATATGGACCAGATTTCTAACATTAAAATATTCTACTTAGTTAAGATAAGGTTATTATACTTTCCTTATAGTTATGCAAGGAACTCAGGCAAAGTAGTTTACTGATATGAATTATCTGAGGAATTTGCTTGAATATTCCTCTTTCAGCAATGAGACCTGGCCTCACATGCTTGTAGTTGGCAGTACACTCATTTCAAAAATATACCCCATCATTTCTTCTGTATTGGTAACTGCTACTCTGACATAAATTGCAAATAAAAATAAGATTTAACCCATTAAAAATGCTTACAGTCATGGAAGATCAAACAGGTAACTCTAAAGTTACTCTTTTTTGAATCTGAATCGACATTTCTTCAAAGAAGATATACTCATGTACAACAAGCACATGAAAAGATGCTCAGCATCACTGATTATCAGGGAAATGCAAATCAAAACCACAGTGAGACACCACTCACGCCTACTAGGATGGCCATTGTCAAAGAGATGGACAATAAAGAGTGTTGGTGAAAAAAAAACACTTTTGTATCAATTTTGATAATTATATTTTTGTTGAAAATGTACAGTTTCCTAGATAATTGTTCATTTCATCTAGATTTGCAAATTCATTAGCTAAAAGTAGTTCATAGTATTTTACAATTTTTAACCCTCTGTGTATCTGTGCTTATATTCCTTTTCTTTTCTCTAATGTTTACTTGTATTCTCTCCTTAATCAAAATTGTCAGGAATTATTAATCTTTTTAAAAAATGGAAATAATTGCTGACATGTGCATGCATAATGTAGAGCAACTTAAAATTCAAATAGGTATACTTTGAAGAAAATTAAAAACTAATAGCATCCTGAAACTAATATCCCAGATGATTCCCATCAGTTTTGGGTGTGAGGATGAGTAGAGATAGAAGGTAAATAACAGTATGCTAAATCTCTTGATATATTTCAGGAAGGGGAAGTTACAAATAATTTTTGAAATTGGTAAGAAAATATGCCAGTATGTTTGCTAAAATTTTTTTCAAATTTCTAGTAAAACAACAACAATGCTGAAATTCCAGACAACTAGAGAAAGGAAAGAAAGAAAATTGGATTGTTTGCAAATCAGAAAACCGAAGATTACACAAAGAACAGAAAATAAAGCATGATAAATAGCATAAAAGTAGATGACAGATGGAAGTAAACATGTAGAAAATAAAATTAGACTCATTAAATAAAACAAAAGGATGATTCCTTAGTAATTTACCAATCAATGCACAAACTAAAGAGAATGCACCATTTTAGATATATCAACAAGTAGAATTAGAGAACATTTTAACTAATGAAAGTACATAATTAAAGACATTTTCAATGATATAGTGAAATCTAATAAATTTTTTTTGACTTTTTAAAAAATAATTAAGGACTGTGTCACCTATAGAGACTTCTCACTGGACTACAAGCATGCAGTAATTCATAGCTAAGAATTCCAATGAGACAATAGGCTCTAATACATTAGTCTTTAAACTGAGTATCAAGTGCTCCTGGGAGTAGGTGATGACTTTCCAAGGGATATAAGGACTTTATGGGAACTGATATGCAGATCATCAAAACCCACGTGTATTCTCTCCTAAAACTGGTCTTGCTAAAGTCAAGGTCAACTTCTCTTTCAAAATTTCCCTTTTCCCACTGCGCAAAACAAAGGTATATCTTTCACTCATCCCAAATCCAATCACAGTGCATTGCTCCAAGATTTAAAAGACTCTGAAGTGGCCAAAAGAACAATTCAAAATAAATTTTATCCAAGGACCAAAAACCCAACCCCTCAGTCTAGGAAACGGAAGCTTTGGTCAACTTTTCTTTCCTATGTTTAATACTTATTTATCAAATTTTATTTTTTGTTGTTGTTTTTAATTAGTTGTGTACTAGAAATCATAAAATCCTGAGAGGAACTTGTTAGAAGAATTTAATTTCTCTCTTTCTCACTCTCTCCATGTGTGTACACACACACACACACATACACACACACACATACACACACATTTTTAAAAACATAGGACATTAGGATTCTGTGGGGAAAGAAAATTTAAACCACAATTTCAAGGAGAAAAAGGAACTATGTAAAATTTGTGAAGGTGAAAAAAGAGCTTGCTCATGTATTTTTTTAATGAATGACAGAGTATCAAAGCACTATATTTATATTTTATTGGATATAATTAAGAGTGAAGTAACTGTTCTATTTTTAAATGTCATATACAAATATGCCAGAAATTAAATCCTTTGCAGCTATTTAAATGTAAGATAAAAATTAGATATACTTAACTTTAGGTCTCTACTAAGACAATAGGGGTACATCATTTTTAAAATTCTTTTAAGGGATACTACTCTAATAAATACACAGTTCAAAAACAATGTCATATTGAAATATATGCTAATGGATTCATACAAAGTTCAGATAGAATGGAATTTCCATCATGGCTATTTAGTCTTTCTTAACGAGGCTAACTGATATCAACACATTCTCTCTCAACCCTCTAAAAACAATGTGTTCATATGCTAGACTTTGTCAGACATTATGTAATACATCATTAAAGAGTGCCTTTTACTTTCTGTTCACTCTAAGCATATCTATGTTAGTTACCATTCATGTTCCTGGTTTTTATTACTTCATTTCTGTTTCTCCCATTATGAAAAAGCTTTCTAATGCTATTTTGATTCTCAGTGTTTCTAAGGACTAATCCTCAAGTGTGATATAGCTGGCTGGGGGACAGTTCTCTGGAATTCTTATAAATAAAACTCAAGCCTTTTGACAGTTTCAAAGTTTTCTGGATTGATTTCTACAAATAAATTGCTTTATTAAAGACTTTTATTAATCTGAAGTAACATGGGGGAAAAACACCCTGTTCTAATCACATACCTATTTACAATTATATATATGTTCTTATATGAAATTCCATGTCCCCTTGGTGGAAAATTATAAAACATTCAAGTATATTTAGATTGATCAAATATCGAAATGATTTTCTTTTAAATACTATTTGATGGCAAATTGTAGCTTGTGCACTAGAAGATGTCTATCCAATTTGTCACAGTTACATTAAATTACTGAATTATGTGTTAAGAGGCTTTATTTTAAAAACAATTATGAAGTATGATCTTCCTTTAATGCTTTTCTTGATAATTGTTACAGAAATAGTATTGAAAATTGCTACAAACTTTGTTCACTTAATCTAGATTGTTCTTACCTAAATTCACCATTTGAGTTGAATGTAAAATGGACTAAATGATAAGTAAAAAGCAATGAAAAATTTAGAAAGAAATCAAAGTGAAAATGCATTGATGAATATTCTTACAAAATTTTTTTCCTTAAACATGACTTAGACACACAATTCAAGGATCAAATTTGACCTTTTCTTTCATATTTTCCTTCATATTTCCAAAGGTAACACTAGGTTTCTTGGATCACCTCTACCAAAAAAATAAAAGTAAGCCAAAAAACCAGTCTCAAGCAGTATATACTTTAATGGCTGATTTTAGGTAAGGAAATTCACTGGGCATGTAATGTAAGAACAATAATGTATATATGTGTGTATATATATATACATTTTTTTTTCAAATGGAGAACGAAATGTTAGAAATGTAGTCAGCAAAGGAAACTTAAATTGTTGACTGAATTCATCTAGGCATCTAATGTAGATGCTTCCTCCCTTCCTCTATTACCCCATATTTTGAAAGCTGAAAATATGTCACATACCACCAATTTTGAATACTGAAAATCTATATTACAAATAATGGACCCACTAACCATAGGACAAATGGAATTGCAACTAGGTCCAAAACTGAACCGTAAATTGAAGTAGTATCTGAGTAACCAAAAACAAACTCTGACTTAAAACTTCAGGGAAAAAAAAAAACATTTGAACTTTTATCAAAATAGAAATAATTTTAAAAATAAAAATATATTCTGCATAGGAATAACCAGTTAAATTTATCAATATTTAAGATATACATAGATGTGTAATTAAGGATATATTTTAAAATCCAAACCACTATTAGTAATCCAATATAAGCGAGGCAAATTATGTATATTAGCTTAAATTTCATGACCCTCTAAACTGTAACATGTTCCATATATTTGCAACTCCAAAATCAATCAGCCCTTTCACAGTCATTTGCAGACATGCGTAAAGTCTCAAAAAATTTGAGTTGCCCAGCTGAGGTCTTTCTAGTTCAGCTCTCAAACTGGAAATAAGTGTCCTTTCTCACCTCATTTAGTGCCACATTTTTCGTGCTATAACTCATGCCTGAATGAAGCCCATTTAACACACTTATTTTCTCTGTAAGGCATATCACAGCATTCCTTCATTCAAGAATGTTAGACAGCACTTCAGCAAAATTCTTGGGGACCATTTTAAACAGGGAAATCATCAACAAAAAGGTACAGAAAAGGAAAAAAAAAAAAGCACTAGGAGACTGCAAAAAGGGCAATTGTTTGCAAGCACGAGAGCTAAAACAAGAAGGCAGAGCATGGCTTGGTTCAACCTCAGCTCTAGAAGCAATGGCTCAGTATTTTCTAACTCGATGTTCACAGTGACTTTACAGAATGTAACTACTGCAAATAACAAGAACCAACTGTAATTTCAGTAACAGTAGAATCCCTTATAAGGCTGCTGTGTTAGGACATAAATCACAGAGAAAAGGTTAATACCTTCGGCTGACAGAAGCAGTAGAATGAATAGTTAAGAGTTGTTAGACTATTTGTTACTAGATAAAAGCTACATTTCTTAAGTAACATAATATATATTTCTTGTGAGAAAATAGAAAAATTTAAAGAGACTCTACTTCGTATTTCTTTATAATTCTGAATCAAATAAGCATGCTGCCAGTATTTTCAATTGAATCACAGAAGTTAATTTTAGGCAAGAACAAGGATAAAAAATCAGAAATTTTCATCAGATGAACATCCCAAATAGAGTTAGGTTTTCCTTACTTGTAGCCAAGCTGTCGACAGATCACAGTTGCATCCTTATCAGTCCACCCATCATCACAAATTGTTCCCCACTGGCCATTGATAAAAACCTCCACTCGTCCTTCTTTCTTATTTTCTCCATCCATCAGTCTGATTGGAAAACCTAAGTCATGATTCAAAAGTATTAGAAAAACCAAAACAAGCAAACTGACACTAAAGCATGAGAGACTTTATAAAGTACTATTTGTTTGTAAAAGGAGCTAAAAATCAGCTGGGCAATGAGAGAGGGGATGAGAGAGAGAGAGAGAGAGAGGAGAGATACCAATTTAAAGAAAAAACTGTATCTACTTTTGCAATATCTTCTGTAGCCTTGAAGTCAGAGCGCTGATCCTATCTAACTTTGTATTCCCAGCACTTGGAGCGGTGCCCGGCATTACAGTGTATAGAGTACATGTAATAGCTGTTTCTTGAATAAATGAATATATATCACTGTAAAATCGTGGATTATTTTATTACCACTAACTTCCAGTTAGTAAAAGACATTAACTTGGAGTTGCTTTTGTTCTACATCTACTACTCACTTATCCATGAACACACCTAGAAATTTATACTCCAAAGCTAGGATTTTTAGGCAGAATTTTCAGATATACCTTTGCATGCATGAGTAACTTGAATGATGGAAGAGAAAAAAAAAAAAAAGGCAAGCACAAGGACAATTTCTATCTCAGCCCTCCTATTTACTATGGATTCCAAAGGAAGGGCTTAAATCATAAAAATTATTAAGATGTAAAAGTTGAGAAACTGACCTCTAGCAAATTGGGATTTATCTAAATTATGCAAATAAAGTGGTTTATAGAGTCTTTCACACATCTCTATCAACACCAATAAATATGGTTTTGTTTAATCAAAAGTCCTCACTATGGCTTGCATACTGCCAGGGGTCGAATTGTGAAGTCATTAGAGGCAGCTCTAATCCAATTTGTGCACAGAAATATACAGAAGGAAGACAGAGTGAAGAGACATAGGAGAAAATGGCCACCTGTAAGCCAAGGAGAGAGGTCTTGAAGAGATCTTTCCCTCCCGGCCCTCAGAAGGAACCAACCTCTGTGGACAACCTCAGTTTTGGACTTCTAGATTCCAGAAGTGTGAGACAATAAATATCTGTTGTCTAAGCCACCCAGTATGTGATACTTGATTACAGTAATATACATACTTTAGATTACCTAGTTACTAGAAGTGTCTCCAGCTTCGGAGCCCTTAAGATTGACTGATAAGGATTTAGGGAATACCATCAAACACAGTGAAATTAGCAGAACCAAGGAGGTGAAGTAAACAGCTAATGAACAGAGTATCATTCTATATGTGTTTAAACCAACATATGTAATCACTAGACAACATTTGTTAACTGAAGGAAAATACTGTTGGCAAGATGGACACATCCTACTTTGATTCCTCTGAGTCTTCTTTGTTGCCCCCAGAGTTGCTAGCTCTCTAATTTCTGTCCCTGATCATACTTCGTGGAACAGGCATCACAGTAGAATCAACATAGCAAAGTCAAAATCAACAAATGTTTGTGGAGTGCCTACTCGATGCACTGCTTACATTAGCTGAAAATCTTGGTGTTTTAGGTGTGTCACAAAACACAGTGTATTTGAAACTTAACATTTCTTATTATTGTATCTGAAATTTGGGGATTCTCTGCAAGAGGGGCAAGGCCAAAAAGTGATCCTCAATGAAAAAATTTAAACAGATGAAATTCTTAAATTTTTCAGTTTTTACATTTTTTAGATCTTTGGTGCAAAATTAAGAAATCATATGTACATGGAATTAGACCTCCACATTCCACCCTAGTTGTTTTATGGGCAGCTTTTCACATACCATAAAAATAAAAATGATAAAGTGTTTTTAAAGCCTAAGTTGCATACTTTGTAAAAATAATAATACGGTATTCTTAACCTAATTTTAGCCATCCATTTTATAAAATCATTGGATTTTCAATGCCTGAAGGGAAACTGAATGACAGAAGCCATTCTATCAATACCACCCTACCGCTTAAGTTCTATCTGTTATGACAATAATAATATACATGTTTTATTTCTAAAATCTTAAATAAATATAAAATGCTTGGGAAAACTAAACAGTCCTGTGGGTATACAGCATCTTTAATTATATACCTCAAACTCTGATCACAGCAGAGTTTTCTTTATTTCAATTTTCCTGTAACACTGATTTAATACATTATCTTAAGAAAATAATATTTTTCCTAGAGAAAAGATAAAATCTAGCATAAATTAAATTAAAAGTCAAACTTTATTTGAGTAAGAGACACTCTCACTGTGAAAGAAATCTCTGCTAAGATTTAATACTCTAAACTTCAGAATTAAAGCAGTATTAAAATGAGAAATCTACACATTGACCATCCCACAAATTTCCCCCAATTCACATAGGCATTAACTGCATTCTTACTAAAATTACTTTTACTGACCTAGAATATTGCTTTTGAGCATTCCATCTACCACACACCCAAAATTAGAAAGTGTCTATTGGGGCTTCCCTGGTGGCGCAGTGGTTGAGAATCTGCCTGCCGATGCAGGGGACACGGGTTCGAGCCCTGGTCCGGGAAGATCCCACATGCCGCGGAGCAACTGGGCCCGTGAGCCACAACTACTGAGCCTGCGCGTCTGGAGCTTGTGCTCCACAACAAGAGAGGCTGCGATAGTGAGAGGCCCGCGCACCGCGATGAAGAGTGGCCCCCGCTCGCCACAACTAGAGAAAGCCCGCGAAAAGAAACGAAGACCCAACACAGCCAAAAATAAATAAATAAAAATTAAAAAAAAAAAAAAAAAAGAAAGTGTCTATTGAACTACTACTAATTTTGAGAAAAGTTTCATTCACATTTAAAGCTAAGGTCCACAAGTGACCCTTCAAATAGTTGAAAACTGTAATAGTCTAACAGCTCTTATCACAGTGCCAAGGAAGTAAAAAATCTCAATTGTTTTTAAAATGCTGTTGTTTATACCACTATTCCATGATCTCCTCTTTTTGTTATGCAGTCCTTTTTGATAAGTGGGAAAGTAATGATCTCTTTGGATGAATAAATGGTAATCTGATTCTATTCCAAAAGGATAATTTGGCTCAGATATAATATCCTTTGAACAAATGAATGGTTAATAGATATATTACCAAAATTCGGACCAAAGAATTCATAATAATGATCCCATATTTTATTAATAATTATCACCCTCGGAAAATTAAAGATTTTTAGGGGAACTGAAAGGATTAGATGTCCTAACTGTATGTGTTTCATCACCTGGAACACTGATGGAATGTGCCTGAACATATCACTCCATGATCCAAATACCCGCCCTCTGGGGCTAAGAGGATCCAGTTCTAGCAAATAGGCTCTATCTCCCCCAACCACATGCAATGATTCATCACATAATCCTGGGAGGATCATAAATCCTTTATAAGAAGAAAGGAGCAAGGGAAGAGAACAAACAAAAAGAAACAAAATTGAAAATATGACCCATAAGGGGTGGGGTAAAAGGCTGTATTTCTACCTGGTGTAATGCTAGACTAGTGCAGTGAGTCACTATGATCTCACAGGATAGAGTACAATGAGGAATCAACCACGTGCCTTGACAAACTTAAGTACACAAAACAGTTAATACTGTGGGATTCAACACGTTCCATTATTTTATAATGTGAAGATTCCAGCTTCACAGTCTCAAAACAGGAGGATACAAAAAGGGCTGATTCAAGCCTGAGGTGAAACTTAAGAACCACCTGTGGTTATTTTAACATCTATGCACCAAAATATACATGTATAGATACAAATAGAGCTATGGTAGAGTCCTGGCATGTCTTTTAAATATGTCCCTCTATATTTTTCATTCATATTTATTCTGCTCTCCTTGTTGGATGTTAAGTCTGTCAAGGATATATAGTTATTTGCTCTCTGCTCACAAAAGGACCTTCACCTACAAATATTTAAGACTGTTAGATGAGCTAGGTACCTTTTATCCGACCGTAAGTCTGAAGAAATTTGGAACTAGGGAGTAATAAAGGACACTAATGGATTTTTAGTAACAGGGTATCTTAGAAAGATAGGCGGGCTATTTACTCCAATGAATCCACCTATGAGCCCAGTGAGAAACTTGAAAGATCTAGGTTAGGACAGAGCAAAGGCTGGTTGGTAACCAATGATTGACAAGGCCTCAGGACTAAAGAAGAAATGAATCATGGAGGGTGGGAAAGAGACCTATTGTTTTGTTCTGATTTATTTTTAATCCTTTTTCAAATAGTTCATTAGAATTCAAGGTAAATGGGAAGCAGAATAGGTGACTAATCAGTTGTGGAATGGACATCGTGACTTCTTTAATCCATCTTTCAGATACATGAGAAATTTAGGCTTACAGGTAAAGAAAAATTAGGAGTAGAAATTCATAACATTGGTGGAAAGACTCAAAAGACTATTTTTCTCTGAATGCAAATTACTCAAAATTAGAGCATTTGGGGAAACAGACAAAAAAAAAGAAAAATAGACAAAGATGAGAAATGCTTCACATTCCAGACCAGTGGATAGAGGTGTAGTGGCTACTGAAATACGGATACTCAGGAGCTGTGGCAGGACCTCACCCAGAGACAGTCTGTGTCCATCCCTGCCAGGGTAGCAGGAGACAGCAACATCTTCCCGATGGCTGCAGTCATGCCTTTCCCAGGGTCTCCGAGAACACTGAAGGAAACTGGTTTCCTTTCCTGAGCAGTTGACATCATCCAACCATATGGGCCCTGTGCTTTCTTCAAAGTGATTTGCAGAGGCTTGTTTGCCATATCTGTGGCAATAAAATAAACACTGTGCATAGAACTTTTGTCTCTTGTTTCAAGGAACCATAAAACATAAAACAAACAACCTAATTAAGTGGCATGACTTCAGAGGGTAAGTATTTGTTCTTTCTCCTATCTTGAGAACTCAGTTCTCAGAGCAGTAAAAAATCTGCTAAATCTCCATCACATATTTTGATCATCTTAACAATGTTGGTTAACTAATCCACTAGTTAACCAACAATGTTTGCTTAACTAGTGGATAATTAATCCTTTTTTCCCAACCATTCTTGTGTTTTGTCTACAATTTAACCCACCAACCACAGAGAATGCAGACAGAGATAAACCTCAAATTCCTGACCATGGAAATAACACAGTGGACCAGAAAGTAAGAATGTGTGTCTTATATCAGCCTCTGAAGAGCCATCAAAGCTCATTTGATTTCATTAGCTTCTCTAGGCCTCTTTGGTATCCTCTCTTCCAAAATAAAAAAGTGTGTATTATTAGTTCAGTGATTTCTCAAGCACTATTTCCAAACCATGAGGAAACTTGGATTTCAGCCCATCAAAATCAGATTAATGACAATGTTCTTAGCTTTTCATAAGGTTACATAAATCTGATTTTTAAGATTTTTATAAATATATTTGTGTTTCAATTGACTTTATTTGTAACACTACACTACAAAAAATCCTAAATGTATTAATAGAAATAGGAAAGATCTGCAAAATTAAAAATTGGTAACTAAGTCAGTCTCTACCTTCATTCATCCTCCCCTCAATTTTGTTTTCTTTTGTTCTGTAGAATACAAACAAATCTCCAGAAATTCCTGGGCTAAAAGATATTTGAAGTGTCTTTCAGTTCTCGGTCTATATAATTAAACTTTTACTCATAAATTTTATGTCAGTCACTTCCACCACTGAATGTTTTTATTATTTCTGTACTAAGAATATGAAGAGATCTTATGTTTGAAAGATGAATTTTCCTAATTGTTTCCCCATGAATTTCCCTAATTGTTTTACCATGCACTTAGTTATTAAATTTATTTAACAAGATAAACATTTCAATAAATTAAAACAATGCAACTTTGAATGAGTCATTCTAAGACTTCTATTGTGCTGACTAATCAAGTCTTAGATAGAAAAGTAATTATCCCTAATCCCATATTGCTATCACTTTCAACTTATACCATGTTTCCACAAAATGCATCAATGTGATTACCATCTGTCCATATCAACTATATAACAGACAGCAGGAGGTCACGTCACTTTAGGATTTCATTTGTATGAAGAAACCCAGAGTTCACCCTTTCTCATCCCAAAAGAGTATTTTCTTTCAGAAACTCCTCCATAAACTAAAATGTAAATGTAGCACATGCTTATTCTACCTTCTAACACATTTAGAACTTTTAACAAATATTGAGAACATTTTTAAAATCATTAAGTTCTGATACTCTGTATATGCAAGAAAAACTGAATGTATTTGTGAAACAAAATAAATAAAATATGGAAAAAAAAATCAGTCACTCAATTGTTTTAATTAATAAGGAAAAATATGAAAATAGTAAATAATAGTATTTTTGAATCTTTCTAAGTTTGTGACAACAGGATACAGTTCTCAGACTAACAGAGATTTGCTCAGATGAAATGATATTTTTGAGTAATTCTTATTAATTAAACAACAATATTTATTTGGCTGGCATGTCATACCCCTTGACCTGACAATTATATAATAATAACTGCACTGCCCATGAAAATTCAAAATATTAGTCAATAACATGCATCTATATCTTCATGATGTCATTATTTATAACAGGAAAAATTAAACTAATCTAAATATTAAGTACATTATAGTATGAACATTCAATAGTTATTATGTTATTAAAAATTATGACTGTGTAATAATATAAAAGTAAAAAACATGAATAGAAAAATTCCATATCTACTACTAGAGCTGTTATAAAGTTATACACACAAGTTATAATAATGATGGTGTAAGAATGGAAAAATGAGGGGTATTTTTTTTTAAGGGGTAGATTTTTATTTTCTTTATTTTCCAAACTTTCTCTAAAATTTTATATTACTTTTACAAACTTAAAAATATATGTTTAAACATGGTCATACCTAGCTTGAATGAAAGCATATTTTTAAGGTTTAATAAATATTTTCAATTAGCTCTATCTCAAGCTGAAATGAAATAATTTTGCTCATTTTTTCAAGCATGAGACAATTACTTCAAGCATGACACAGAAATATGGAAAACAAGAAAGAATGGGCATTCGTGGGTTTCATTCAGATATTAGCTCAAAGGCATCATTTGCAGTTACTTCAACCAACTTAAGTCTTTACTCTGGAATGCATTATGTGTGTGACATGAAATGTATCGCCCAAAGTGTGATACTCAGTTTTTAAGAGAGTGAGGTCAAGGGTGAGTTCTAAAGGTCATCTCATGACAAGAAAGCTGTTTTTCTCAAATAAAAGTGATAATTATCATCACATTCTGAGAAAGGAAATAATGTAATACCAAAGCATTTGACACTGGACTTCTCTGCAATTTTAGATACAGTGATGTCAGTACTAACAACATCCAATAGTAGTGAAGCATCAGAATAAAACTGAGCATTCAAAGCATACAGTCTTACTTGAAAAGACACAATGAGACCTAAAAGTCATCCGTGGCTCCATTATTCAAGAAGAGGGGTGAGACTTCCCTGGTGGCGCAGTGGTTAAGAATCCACCTGCCAGTACAGGGGACATGGGTTTGAGTCCTGGTCCGGGAAGATCCCACATGCCGTGGAGCAACTAAGCCTGCGAGCCACAACTGCTGAGCCCGTGTGCCACAACTACTGAAGCCCGTGTGCCTAGAGCCTGTGCTCTGCAACAAGAGAAGCCACAGCAGTGAGAAGCCCGCGCCCCGCAACAAAGAGTAGCCCCCGTTCGCTGCAACTAGAGAAAAGCCCACGTGCAGCAAGGAAGACCCAATGCAGCCAAATAAATAAATAAATTTGTAACAAAAAGAAGAGGGGTGGTGGCAGGAAAGGCAAATGAGATAAACAGCAAGATATGGTTAGTCATCATCAAAGAAAATGTTATTGTTTTTTTTGTTGTTGAATTTCCATATAGAGAAGGTAGATAAGGTAGGTAGGAAAGTAGGTAGAATAGATAGGTAGATGATGATTGTGAACATATATTTTTAGTATTATAGGAATTACAAGTAAGGATTATAAAATGAGACTCTTAAAAATACAACGTGGCATTTAGCTGCCTCCTGTCAATGGATCTTACTTAAATCCCAGCTGTCGGCACACCACATATGTATTCAGCTCAGTCCAGCCGTCATCACAGACAGTGCCCCACTGTCCCCTGTAATACACCTCCAGGCGACCCTCATGGTTGCTTTTACCACCTGCAAGTCTGATGACCCCATCTGTGACAAGGAGACATAGAGACTAATCAAATAATTATCAAAAAAGGTAGAACAACATTTTAATTGCACGAGAAATATCACCCTACTCAGATCTCTCTCTAGGCCTTTCATTAAACTTCCATTAGAACTGTGCTCAATGACCTGAGGTCACTGGACTGTTTCTGGAGTAAAAGTCATAACACATATCTCTCCTAACAAAATAGTCTTTCCTTTTTATTTGTACTCCTGTTTCTAAGTAGAAAAACATATTCTGATATAACTCCAAAGTAGTTATTTAGATTTTTCCAGATTAAATCATATTTGGGAAATTTCCTATGGCTTCAATCTCCTTAAGTATGAGCAGTATTAGTCATTTAAATTTAAAAGTTAAAAAAAATAGTAACTTGGAAATAGTTCAAAACTTTAAGTGTGAATGAAAAAATATTGCAATATGGAGACAGAAAAAGCTATTCTGGTTAAAGAGTGATCTATCATATCAAGGCATTTATTATTCCTTAGGCATTCATAAGTTACAAAACTGGGGTTCATGTTTTCCCTTTGTTCTTTTATCAATAATACAAATCTGAATTTGAATCTTGTGAATTCAATGAATAATTAATTCCCAGAGAATTCCATAAAAAGCTTCTAAGCAGATACACAATACAATACATTTATTCCCAAAAAAGTATATTAAAAAGCTATTTCCATCCAAAATAATCCAAACACCCCCCCCCCCACCAAATGAAACATAAACAATCTTGGGTAAAAGTCATACTTCTCATGACTTTCTGGGATCTTTTAAAGTAAATGAAGGTCTCCTAGCAACAGAATCACTTACAAGTGTAAAACTTCACCGTCTGCAAGGCACTGTTACACCTATTATCTCATCTGACCATCTCAGAAACATTACAAGACTATCCTCATTTGAAAGAGGAAAAAATGGAGGGTCAAGAGAATGAAGTGCTCTGGCTTACAATCTGGTGTAAATTTTACATTTCTATTGTGTATAAATGTGTTATTCTAATAAAAACAACAGTATGTATAGAACTATGTAAATAAAAAAGTAGAACTTCAGCATTTCACAGTCCCTAAGAAGTGTTTCATTTGATTTCTTTAAAGAAAGATTAAAGCCCCCAATTTTTTTCTTCAAGCTCTTTTTACTATAGAAACAACAGATTTGTGATGACCCAGCTTCTCTTGCCTCTCCATTTCCCTCTTCTTCCCCCCAAACATGTAAGTACATACACATACACTCATTTGCAATCAGAAATGTCCTTCTTGCAACACAAGACATATCTTGACAAGCATGCTGTGATTTGGAATAGTCTGAATATTGAGCACAGCAAAGGTAACTTGGTTCTTTAATAGTGTGCTTTAATCAACAATCCCATCAATATGGTTTTACCAGCTACAAACATATTCCTAGAATCCAGATAGGTTAATGTATGAATGGACTAAATATAGAATTATAATACCTAACACACAAAATTTATCAATGCACACTGATTTTGACTACTGGGTACTATATATTGCAACAAGATCATATTTTCCCACCTAGCTTTATAGGACTGTATAGCTTGCAACTGAAAAATTCAGAAATATCTATGAATAAGGAGATAGCATTTTAATGTATCATTTGTATTACTTTTTTTTTTAAGTTTTATTTGGGGGCTTTATTTGTAAGCTCATTTAGTAATATCAGCTAAATTGAGGAGAAGGGAAGGTAAGCCCAAATGGTGCTGGAGGCAAGAGTTGGTTAAGATTAATGGGGTGAAGCTCTTACCTGTTAGAGGGGTACAGGACACTCCAGCATCTTCTTTATGGCCACAATTATGCTCTCCCCAGGAACTCTTTGGACACTGCTCAATGGAAAGCTCATTCCCAGTGCAGCGTACTTCATCCAACATCACTGGGCCAGATCCTTCCCCAAAATATGCCTGATTCCATGCTTTGGCAATGCCGCTGAACAAACATAAGAACATAAGTCAGACCAAAGGTTGGCCTGACTTCTTTCTTTTGCTGCTGGCAAAGGTAAAATTATGATTAATTCATAATTTCCCTTATCAATTCACTCCATAGGTCACACATGAATTGCTCTATTTCTTTTTTGTTTGCTTGTTTGTTGATCTTTATATTTTCAGCTATCACAAATCTTTCCAAGACTGCTAGTTATTCTCCAATATTTACTCCCCTTTTCTTCATTAGTAATGGAACCTCAGAGTTTTGGGAGGACAATGGCTATCCAGAATAAAGACCACATTTCCCACCCTCCCTTCCTTACAGTGAAGTTGGTTGGTTTGTTTGTTTTAAAACATGCATAACATAAAATTTGCCATTTTAACCATGTTTAAGTGTACAGTTCAGTGGCACTAAGTACATTCACCTTGTTGTGCAACTATCACTAGCATCCATCTCCAGAACTTTTTAACCATCCCAAATTGAAGCTCTGTACTCATTTTATATGACTAAGTTTTGACCAATAACGTTTAGGTAAAAGTGTCATGTATCACTTCCAGAAAGTATCCTTGTCCCACTTCCTCCTTCCTGCTGACTGTTAGGGCAGAGGTGATGGCTAGAGCTTGAGAAGCTATCTTGGTCCATAAGGTGCCACACTGAGAATGAAAGAACCGCAAGCAAGAAAGAGACTGGGGCCCTGATGACTGTGGAACCACCATACCAGCCTTGAGCTATCTCTGGTCTCTTGAGAGAGAAGTAAACTCTTGTCTTGTTTAAGCCACTGTTATCTTCAGTTCTCTGTTACTCACGGCCAAATACCTCTTCACTCAAATTTATTTGACTAAATTTACTTCTCCCACAATTCAACACGACACCATCTTCTAGAACCCCAGGTTTAAATGAAGATCACGATTGCCTGTCAAAATGGTTAATGACTTCAGAAATTGCATCTTCAGCCCCTTTTAGCCTTTGAATTTTTAGGCTAGAGCATTTGTACTTGCAGTTGGTTTTTCGATGATTCTGCATCTATTCCCCATTATTTAAGTTGCCCTTTTCGTATAACATTATAACTATCTTAAGAATTTACAACCAAAACAAGAATATAATTTTTATATATGTAATTCAAATTTTACTGTCCAGAAATAAGGTTTTATCGGAACAAAGGCACACTGATTCCCAACTTACTGTCTGTGGCTGCTTTTGCACTACACAAAACCTCAGTTGAGTAGTTGGAAAGTCTAAAATACTCACTATCTGGCCCTTTACAGAAAAAGTTTGTTGACCCTTGCTCTAGAGGAAAGAGATTAATGAAAGCAAATATGGAAACTGATTTAGAGAACACTGAAAGTTGGAGAACAGAGGAGGAGGAGACAGGATGACTAATGCAGGTCATGGGGAAGCCAGATAGGAAAGCTTTGGAGAAAGGCAGATTAACAGCCTCCTTGGATCTTTGCCCTGGGATAAATGCTAGGAAAGAAAATGATCTGTTAAAGAAAATTTCAATGGGTATAATTCACTGAGCCAAGATTAGGTGCTATAAGAAAACCAGGGACCAATATGAGAGAATATAAAATTTGATCCCAAACTCATAACAGAAACAAAAAATAAACTCCAGATGGTTTAAAGACCTAAAGGGAAGGGAAGGGAAGGGGAGGGAAGGAAAGGGGAAGGGAGGGAAGGGGAGGGAAAGAAAGGGGAAGGGAGGGAAGGAGGAAGGAAGGAAGATGGCTAAAAAGTAATATAATGAAATAAGAAGAACATAGTTATTATAACCTTGGGAATAAGAGAACTTCCTGAGCAAGATAAAAAATAAAAAACCCAGAAGTCAGAAAACAAAGACTAAAAAAGTTAAATTTAATCACATATAAATTTGAACTACTGTATAGCAAAATACACCATAATCAGTCAAAAGGCAAACAAGCTGGAGGATATATTTGTAAAATGTAACCACAATCAAAGAAAAAAAACACTCCTAGAAATAAATAATAACTTACTATTATCATAATGAAAGACAAAATGACCAACATAAAAAAACAGGGCAAAGGAGAGGAACAGGCTATTTACAGAAGAAGAAATACCCATGGCCACTGACCATATGGTAAGATGCTCAACCTTACAATGGTCAAATTAAAACATTAAGAATGCATTCTTACATATCCTTAATATCATTTTCATTAAATATTTAGGCTAAAAGTTTACAAACTAAAGCCTTTTTATTCTCACGAAAAAAATAACAAACCAAGCCTAAAATATTTGTTAGTTGGGAGTGACTTGAGATGGGCTGGACAGAGTAACTGAAATATATTGTATTTCAAATATGTTAAAGATTATGTGATAGAGGTCCTAGGAAAAAACAAAAGGCCTGATTAAGTGCCTCTGAACTGTGTCCCTTCCTTAAGGGAGGACACAGGATGCGAGAGCAGAAGCCCCAAACAGTGACTCTGGGGAAAGTCATCTATGTTATAATGCAGTCTTTTTTTTAAAAAAAAAATATTTGGCTGCATTGGGTCCTCCTTGCTGCACGTGGGCTTTTCTCTAGTTGCAGAGACAGGGGGCTACTCGGTTGCGGTGCGCGGGCTTCTCATTGCGGTGGCTTCTCGTTGCGGAGCATGGGCTCTAGGCGTGCAGGCTTCAGTAGTTGTAGCACGCAGGCTCCGTAGTTCTGGCTCGCGGGCTCTAGTAGTTGTGGTACATGGCTTAGTTGCTCCGCAGCATGGGTTCTTCCCGGACCAGGGCTCGAACCCATGTCCCCTACATTGGCAGGTGGATTCTTAACCACTGTGCCACCAGGGAAGTCCTATAATGCAGTCTTAAAACACCATTTGGGTGTTTTATTTTCTTCCTTATATATTTCTATATTTTCCATTCTTTACAAACATTTTAATGATCACAAAAATGTTTAATTAGAATAAACTAATCAGAAAAACTAATATAATAAATTCAAGAACCAAAAAAGAAACTAACTAGGAAACAATGATGTAAAACAAAGTACGTTTCCTAGCTAATTTTTGAGTCTATTAAAATTAAGATTATAATATTTATAAATACACACATTCCTTCAGCCAGGCACTAGTGTTTCCTGGTGCCCTGGACTGTGCTGGCTCTCAGGGGAATACCAAAGAAATTGATGACTCTGCCCTTCAAGAGACCGTGCAATACTAGGGAAAGCAACATAAAACGCATGGGTTGGGGCTTCCCTGGTGGCGCAGTGGTTGAGAGTCCGCCTGCCGATGCAGGCGACACGGGTTCGAGCCCTGGTCTGGGAAGATCCCACATGCCACGGGGCAACTAGGCCCGTGAGCCACAACTACTGAGCCTGCGTTCCGCAACAAGAGAGGCCGCGACAGTGAGAGGCCCGCACACCACGATGAAGAGTGGCCCCCCGCTCGCCACAACTGGAGAAAGCCCTCGCACGGAAACGAAGACCCAACACAGCCAAAAATAAGTAAATAAAATTTAAAAAAAAACTCCTGGGTTGTTAAAGGCAAATAAGTGCTATGTGAATTCGATAAAGCTGTGTATTCTCTGTCCTTCCTTTATGGAAATTATGTCCACACCAGCCCCAGCAGTTCATTTGTAGTAATAGTCCCAGTGTTACCTACTCTCTTACCCTCTGACCACAGAATAAATTTGTGGGGTTCTCTGATATAATACACTGATTTATTAGGTTATTTTCTGTAAAGCTGTTTGACCTACATAGCAGCAATCCCCAATAAACACTGAATTGATTCTATGTTTGATCATTACCCAAAACATTCCTGAACCTACTTAGCTAATCTGACTGTATTCATATAAAGTTTGTTTGTTTTCCATACAAAAAAAAAGCAAATAAATAGTACCATCTGACTAACTCAATCCCCAGGCTTAGCCACTACTTTGAATAGACACAGAATAGAGTCAGGCAATTCTATCATGCAAGATAATTACTTG
This sequence comes from Phocoena phocoena, assembly GCF_963924675.1. Lineage (NCBI taxonomy): Eukaryota > Metazoa > Chordata > Mammalia > Artiodactyla > Phocoenidae > Phocoena > Phocoena phocoena. The sequence continues at coordinate 117,050,472 of NC_089223.1, forward strand.
TTAGGTTATAAAAGATTGGTCCTCTGACTGCAAATATCAGTTTGTGGCACTTGTAACATATGGATGAAAAAAGCTCATTTTTAATGATCAATAGCCTATATTTCTCCCTGGAAAACAACCCCTTCCATCTCCAATTATGATATTTGAAGTACGCTGAATGATTACTGCATGCCAGACACTGGTCTAACAGCTTTATATGTATTAACTCTTTTAATCCTCCCTACAACCCCATGATGTTATTATCCCCAATTTACAAATGAGGAAACTGAGGTCCAGAAGTTAATAATTAGCCCAGCATTACACCACCATGAGACGGTAAGGCTTGTCTGGCTACAGAGCAGACCCTGAAACACTTGGCTTTCTTGCAGTCTGCTGGGGCATTTTCAGAGAGATGGTTATGGCATCGCAAATACAGTCTGTCTAAAACGTGTTCATCATTGTTTCTTCCTACAATTAACTTTTCTCTCTTGACTTACCTATTTCTTTCAGCGCTATATTCATATGTATTCTTATTAACACCTGTCTATTTTGCAAACAGTGTAACATGAAAGAAAAGAAATCCTACACTGAAAGCCATAAATCTCAAGATTCTGTCCCTCACTCACAGTATGATTTAGGGGATTTGAGTAATCTCAGAGGGCCTAACTTTCTTATCTTGTTATATAAGGCCTCTTTCCTGCTCAATAATTCCACATACCAGTAATGTTTATAAAGTATTTTAGAAATTAATAAACAGTAAAATAAGAGAACAAAGAAAGAAACTTTTTTTTTTTTTTTTTTTTTTTGCGGTACGCGGGCCTCTCACTGTTGTGGCCTCTCCCGTCGCGGAGCACAGGCTCTGGACGTGCAGGCTCAGCGGCCATGGCTCCCGGGTCCAGCCGCTCCACGCATGTGGGATCTTCCCGAACCGGGGCACGAACCCGTGTCCCCTGCATCGGCAGGCGGACTCTCAACCACTGAGCCACCAGGGAAGCCCCAAAGAAACATTTTTAATTGTACCAGAAGAATTTTTATTCTGACCACTCAGTAGTATGGTTCTATATGATAATTTTATAGGAAAAAAAACCTAAGAAGAAAAAGTGTTCAAAAATTTTAAATTCTTATGTAAATTATGGCATATCCACACATAAAATATGATGTCACAGTTCTACACTATGCTTTTAAGAGTTCTAAAAGACCTAGGAAATGCTTCAATGTTAAGTGCACAAAAGGAACTCCAATTAAAATGTCTCTACCTGAAACTTCGCTGTGTACATATGCATTCTCAAGTTCAATTTTCTAACATCAGGCTGCCTCCTTTCCTGCTCATCTTTCTCTGAGTTCTAGGCTAATCAAATTTCAGTATCATAAGTACAGTAATTCCTTTTGCCTTTTAGGAAGCTTGCCCGCTACCAAAATCTACAGACACCATTAAAAGATGCGGGTCAACAAAGACAGCATCTCACAAAGAAATTGTAACTAGCACTCCAGAGAGGCATGGTGTAGTTTCCCTTTGGGAATTCGACAAGGCAAGTATGACTGAGATGAAATTTGCTTAAGAACAAATCATAAATGGAGATAAGCTATGATTATGCTGTCTGCTATCAACCTTGTAACGTTAAAAATTACTTCATCTGAAAGTACTGTGCCTTTAAGTGAGCAAAACAAATTCTAGGGGAAGAGCAGTTGCAGAATATTGCTTTGTTGCAAGCGTATGAGAGAAGTATAAAATCAAGGGAAAGAAAAGCAAACGAACAATGTCAGCTCAGAACCTGGAGTACTTATAATAAAAACAAATCTCCACCAAGCTGGATTGTTGGTGATTACATAGGCTTGTGGAGGATCTTTGCTGCCTTGAATATCTGAAGATATTTTTCCTTTTAATCATTTTTCTGAACACAAATCTTCTCATACAAAAGATAGCAGTGAGCCAATGCCTGAGAAAGATGTAAACACTTTACTCAACCCACGCATGTGTTCAACATTAATATAGTCTTCCTTGTGATTCTATCTGTACATTCTTTCCATGTAGTAGACTCCTGTTTGCAACATGGTCTTTGTTTAAACAACAGTTTATATGAGTGAAAAAAGAAAATTTGGCTCTCAAGAAAGAACTCTACGTTAAAACATGAATTTTTAGAATAACTATAAATGTAACTAAAATTTAGTGTCATTTAAATTTTCTACACATTTTTCTAAGCAACAAAAACTTGCCTTTTCCCACAGAAATATATAAATAATAATAAATGCCTTATACCTTAAATTTAGAGTAATCTATACTACAACTTGTAATGCTAAATATGCCATTACTATACCCTTAAAATTCTCGTATTTTTGGCAAAGACATTGATTTCTTAGTAACTAACATGAAAATCAATTAGCATACCACTGATACCATAATTGGTAACACAGTAAATACACATATATCCACATTAGAGTCTTTTAAAAATATGAAATTCATAGATACAGCTAACTAAATAGAAGTTCTAGATAGAGGAATGGTGTTTGATGATCTCCTACCAAATGTCCAGTGTACTTTGAAATGTTTAATAACATTTTTCTTGGAATGTTTAATAACATCTTTCAGCTATAAGTCCCCAATTATAGTCAATGTATACTGTATACCTACTATGTGTGCTAACTGCTTTAAAACCACTAAACTCTACATCAGGAAATGTGTTATAGATGAGGAAACTGCAGCTAAGAGATATCCTGCAATTTTTCTTATCTCCAGAAATACAACTCACATTCAGGTCATTCTGAGTACAGGGTACATGCTCATAATCTTATGCTATGCTGACTCTGACACCATCTAAATTTTCGAGAAAAATTGGTCTTGAAATTGATACCCAGTCAGAACGTTTTGAAAATCTAGTCTCAAAATGTAATGATTAATAACAGTTTTTCTCAAAAAGAGCTAGTTGGCCCTATTCCTGACCCATCCAAAGAAAATGATCATACCAGTGAGATCATACACCACCAGTAATTATAAGCCCTATGGACACAGGACTTTGCGTGTTTATTCCTTTCCCATGCATAAACTGTGAAAGAGCATTTAGGTTGCAGAATCAGTTACGGGGGGGAAATGTAATCTACAGTGAAGGATTAGGCTGATGCCACCTTGATTCAGTGCTTAACCTTATCCTTATCAGTGCAGAAAACCAGAGCTGTTCTGTGACTCCTGATGAGGTGCAAGATGGGAACATATCACCTGTGATGGTTTCTAGCCAAAATACTTGATTGATTTGATCTAATCAAGCTGTTGGACCTAGCCTCCCATTTCAGGAGTTACAAGAACCAGAGGAGTAGGCTAAATGATACCAGGAGGAAGAAACGAGACAAATCCAGAAGGTGGGATAGTCTCCAAAACAACTGGCTTGGTTTTTGGTCTCTTCAACAAGACAGTGTCATGAAAAACAGGAGGCTGTTCTAGATTAAAAGAGGTTTCAGGGACATAACATCCAGATGCACTGCAAGGTCCTGGACTAAATTCTGCTGCGGACAAACCATCTGTCAAGGACATGGTGGGAACAACTATGGGAATTTGAGCATGACAGGGTATTAGACAATTTAGGAATGATTACCATTTATATTAGTTGTGATAATGATAATTTGGCTATGTAGGACAATGTTCTTATTTTTAAGAGATGCATACTGAAGTATTTAGAGGTAAAATGTTGGAACGTCTTTATTTTGCTTTAAAAGACTTCAATATTAACACACAGTTTTGAAAAATGGGAGGTCAGCTGCAAAAACAATTGCAAAAAATCACTGTAGATGGTTCAAGGTACAAAATTCATGCTCTAGTGTCAAAGATTATGCTTAAATGGACAAAATGATACACAGAGAAGATTTAGAAGCCTCCATATCCACCCACCCCTACCTGCCACGACATGCTAAATAATTTTTTTTTCTAATTTAAAGTAAAATATCAACTTTCAAAAGATTCCCTAATATAATTTTAGAGAAACTTTTAGGCTTGCTATATCAATGTTCAACATCACTAAAGACAGGGGTTAGAGGATCCAAAATTATAACGTACTATTCCAAAATAATCACAACTAAAGCAACATTTAATGTTGGTTTTCATATTGCTGTTTTTATCGCACATGCTTCATTGCCATATCCTGCACAGGAATTATTTCCTTTCTACATTAATAAACATCCTTTGTTCTAAGCACATACCTCACAAATAAGGAGGCAAAGGTCAAAAGTTTAGACAGTATCTGGAGGAAAGGAATTGAACTTCAGTTAAAGCCTAACAACTAGTTTCATCATATGACTCTGGTTAAGTCGCTGCAGCTGACAATGCTAGTCATTACCTGGGAGTAATGTAAAGGCTCGTGATGAAAAGTGGTAAAAGGCTTAGATTCTTAGGGATATAAAATCAGCTGAATTCAGATACAAATAGGTTAGACCTAAGAGTACATAACCGTTCTCTTCAGGGAGCCTACAGCCTAATACAAAGATCAAAAGGTGGCTTTTTCCATTTGTTCAAAGAAATCTGCAATATAAACACACCTACCGGGCTTCCCTGGTGGCGCAGTGGTTGAGCGTCTGCCTGCAGATGCAGGGGACACGGGTTCGTGCCCCGGTCCGGGAAGATCCCACGTGCCGCGGAGCGGCTGGGCCCGTGAGCTATGGCCGCTGAGCCTGCGCGTCCGGAGCCTGTGCTCCGCAATGGGAGAGGCCACAGCAGTGAGAGGCCCGCGTACCGCAAAAATAAATAAATAAATAAACACATCTACCTTTGGGTATGGAAATAATAAACTCAAAAATTCAAGCAAAACAAAACAAGAACAAGAAAGACCAACCTCAGGCCCAGCTGCCTGCAGATCACTTCTGCATCTGCATCATCCCACTGGTCGTCACAGACAGTCCCCCACTGACCCGCATGGTAGAGCTCCACTCGGCCCTCACGCGCACTGCTCCCCCCAGCAAGGCGTAGGACGGGGAATGCAGGGCCTGCACAACGTGAAATTAACAACAAAGTAAACCTACGGATTCACACTGGGAGAGAAGATCAGGTATAGTTTATTTCTTTGCCATTCTCTATAATTAAGTTATATTTATTAAGTGATATGGACATACCCACGCATGTCTAATATATTTTATGGTACTCTCTACCAATTAAAATACCTCAACTTGAATTACGCTCATACAAATAGCTCTCAAGAGGAAACAGTCTAAATTCACTTTCCCCCAAGGACCTCAGAAACCAGAAAAGACACACTCAAAACTGCAGTTATTGGAAACCCATTCGATTTTTACGGGGTTGCTGCCACCACTGTGGTGGTGACATTGGTTTTTTACTTACAGTAACTTGAGCATTACCAATATGTAATTATTAAGAATGGCGCTTATGTCTATTAGATACTTGTTTTCAGCACAGAAATATTTTTACATTTACATAGAAATCAAGACAAAGTTAACATCTAACACATTATAACAAGTTGGTGGACATCACAACCAACACCTTCAAAAAACAATATTGAAAATTCATTTAGGTATGAATCAGAACATACTCTGTGAAGAACCACCAGAGGATTCCCAAGGCAAATTCCGTATTGTAGTCTACAGTGCCCTTATCTAGCTTCATCAGTTTCTGAATTTCTCTCTCCCTCTTTTTTTTTTTTTAATATTTATTTACTTATTTGGCTGCACCAGGTCTCTGTTGTGGCGTGTGGGATCTTTTAGTTGTGGCATATGGGATCTAGTTCCCTACTAGGGATCGAACCCAGGGCCCCTGCATTGGGAGCACGGAGCCTTAACCACTGGACCACCAGGGAAGTCCCTGAATGTCTCCCTCTTTATCCTGGTCTAGAATTGAGGACACAGGGAATGCCCTTCCCTTTTGCCTGTGTACCTCAGATACCCAGCTATACAGAGGCATGTAATAAATATTTGTTGACTGAGTGGATTGGCAAGTGATAACTAAAAGCCTAGAAAGGATATCCCAAACAAGGAAAAATAATTAGCAATATCTGTTCATTCAATTCAGTTTATTAAACGGGTATTAGGCAGAAAGGCACTGCACACACACTACCCTCAAGAAGTATACTGCCTCAGGACATGGACAACATGAGTACAGACGAGACAGCATCGAGAAGACCCTGCAGGGGTTCAGGTGGAAGGGCTGCTTGCTCACCAGTGGGGGTAATTAGAGAATCTCTTCTGAAGAAGTTGGTAGCTGAAAAGGGCCAAGATGATGGATGGGATTTCAGAAGTCAGACACGGGGGAAGAGCAGTTCAGGCAAAACGAACAGTATGAACAAAAACATAGAAGCACAAAGCTGTATGTATTGGGGAAACAGTATGGCAGTCTAATTTTTCTGGAGTAAAGGACGTGAGATGGTAAAAGTTTCACAACAGGCTGGGTCCCTATTAGGAAACTTAGTTGACTCTTTTGCCAAATGTTCATCATTTATCCACATGAAATATGCTCCTAATTCTTCCACAGTGTTAGTGGCGTCAATAAATGGTATTTAGACATTCATATTTACATTCAAATATCACACTTGAGGAGAGATTTAGAATAGTGAACATTTGTATCTACTCATATACTAATACTTGTAATATAGTTTTCTTACATAAGTCCATTAACACTTGTAATTTGTAAAAGGATAAAAGACAGGTTTAATAAACATAACTGGGCTTCCCTGGTGGCGCAGTGGTTGAGAGTCCGCCTGCCGATGCAGGG